>NC_045764.1:105556452-105859577 GCF_008692025.1 Phocoena sinus | reverse complement strand
ATGTTACAGGCCCTATCTTTTCTTGGAAATTTTAGTGGTGGTAATAGATTTCAACAAAGGTACTGATGATAATCACTTTCCTTTTAGTCCATTCTTATATTACATTCTTGATTCACATGCTGATTGCTCACTGAGTCCTTAAGTAAATTTTATTTACTGTAAGTCTTCTCCAAGAAAGGAATTCTTGCTTTCCAAGGCAGCAATTGAAAGGAGATGAAAATATAATTTAATACTCTTTACATCACAGACATGATTTGAGACCAGTTACTCTGTTAGTAGGAGAAATTCATCATTCGTTAAATGCAGGGCAAGCATGGCTATCCATAATAATTTTAAGTGCAATGCAGTCTTATAAATTTAATGTACACACTTTATTTAAATGATGCAAACAGCCATATGAAATAGCACATGATTAGAAAACAGGATGAACTCATTTTGCCTCCTGCTTGGTTTCTCATAAACATGAGTACGTAATATTGTTATGCACTGTTGTTCATAGATGTCTTATTACATAAAGGGTAAGTATCATATTACTTTAACAGATTATTTTTGGAATTCTGCATGTTATTTTTTGTCTCATCAGATATGTGCCCCCAATTAAATAACATTTTCCCCCAAAATGTAAGTATTAGAAAACTTGTCATGTTAATTTTGAAAAAAATTGAAGTGTAGTACATATTACTAGATAGGATGTCATTCCATTGGTCTATATTTTAAAAAAAAAAACAACTACTGTTCTTGAAAATTGAAGCATTACCTTGTGTAATTAATAAAGTAATCAAATCAGATTTGTAAATAAAATATTGTTTAAATCTAAAGTATTCAATATTTTGATTAGATTATTTTTTTAAGGAAAAATATTTAACGTGTATGTGCCGAATTTTTTTTTAAATAGTTTTTTATAATTGCGATGAAAGGGCAATTGTCTCATTACACGTGGTACAGAAGCCAATACTTGGGTTACCATAGATATATAAACAAGTAAAAACTGTGGAACAAGTTTCAAGCTCATTTTGGAAAAAAAAACAGTTCTGTAGAAATGCATATTTGTATTTGTTTCTCTAATAAATCTGCAAATAGCTTTAAACACAAATTAGTTTTAATTATTTAAATTATGAGTTCTGTTAAGTAATTTAATATGTTTTGTCTTACATTTTGTGAAAACATTGTCTCATGAAATTAATAGAGGCTTATTGTGAAAATCAAGGTAGGTCTGCATTTATTTGAAAAGGTCAGGTATTTAGCATTTAAGTATGTTTACCTCTGTGAAATGATTAAAGAATTTTTATGAAAAACATGCTTCTTCCCCCTGCTCCCACCAGCAAAATCACATCAGTTTGGCCACTGCCCCAAACAATAAAAGACTAATTTACATCGGCTTTGACTCAGAATCAAATAAAAGAGCAACAAATAAGTGAAATCATATGTTCAAATGGCTGATAATCAAAAGATTGATACAGATACCTGACTTCTTTATATATAGCAATGAAGAAAATTTGGACTCTTCTGAGCCACAGTGCCTCAATCTTCTTTAATGTGATTTACGTATTATGATTAAAGTTGTTACACAGAATGCATATATTTCCCTTGAATTGTGACTTTATAATGCAATGTTTAAAATGTTTTAAGGTAAAATACAGTCATCTGTTTCTGTTATTAAATAATGTAGAGTCCCCATTTTATAAAAACTGCTTTGTAAAGGATAGATATACTAGATAATTATTGATGTGTGTGTGTGTGTATATATATATATATATATATATTTTTTTTTTTTTTGTCATTCTGCTTGAGCAGAGATGCTAAATAAGCTTTTGGTTAAGGACTCAATTGAGTATTCCAATTCTATTGAACTACGAAGAGCATTCAAATTATAATGAAGTCTTTGGCTTTACCAATTTATATTTATTAGTAAAATGTTTTGGGAGATCTGGCTTATGAAAACTTTAACGTATTCTAAGAGTGTTGTTCATTGGCTTACCCAATTTTACAGCTTTTGGTCAATAACAAAAGTACTGTTTCTTGTCAGTATTTAAGATTATGGGTAATTATATCTTTTTATTTCCTTTAAAGGAATTATTGTAACCTAATTTCCAAATAATGACTTCTCAAAATTTCACACTTTTAATATATATTATTTTTTCTAAATGTTAGAATATTATAGAATAATATTAGAATATTATAGATCAAGTCCATAGTATATAATGTATTAAAATATTTCAATATATTTACCAAAACATCTTGGGTAGATTTGGTTATTTTATGGTATTTCTATATTTTATGCTGTCTATTTTAGGAGATAAATGCTGAAAAAGGTTCTGATTAGAGGAAGCCCATATAGACTTGTAGTGAGACCAATCCATGCTGAAATTGTGTTGTAAAATAAAGTATTACTTTTAGGGTTTAAAGCATAGACAAGAATCAAATTGTAATTTAAAAAAATATTAGCGGGATACAAATTAACCTGTATCTCATGGTAAAAACAAAAAAAACTGTTTTGAATCTAGTAAATCAAAGCCTAACCATTGTATTTCCAAACTAGGATAAAAAGTAAAAACCTTTTCCTTCCAATTCTGTACAGGATACATTTTGTGGGGTTTGAGTCCCTGGTAAAAAGCGTTTTCTATTAAATTCACCACTTAGGAGAGACAACTCTTAGAAATCTGTAACATTTCTATCTTACATCAAGATTATGGTGTTTTTGTGGGGAGGGGTAACGTTTAAACACAGGCAGATAGAAGGAGGATAGAGGCAATTTTAAGCTCTATTTGCATTCAAACTACTTGTTTTATAAAAAATGATTCGGAAGGCCAAATACTCAATTACCTATTTTCAGTTAGATTTTCTCATCGCTTTGCCAGTAGAAGGAAAACCTTTGAGGCTGAACTTCCTGTGAAGTTTGACTCCATAAATTCTAGAAAATGTTACTTTTACGTGCACTACAAAGACTTAATCTAGAGAACTTTACAAAATTCATTTTTTCCTTCAAATTGATGAAACTGATTTTTTATACATTCTAGCAGATAGCTAAATATAACCATTGTTCATTGTCTTAAGAATATGCTTATAATTTCAAAGCCTTAAACAATCGCCAGTGTAATTATTTCTGAACATAAAAATTCTTTCAGTGACATTTTAAAACCTTTCTTAGGACTTTTAAAGAAGTTTTCCCCGTATTCTCTTCCATTTAAGAACTACTTCATTTAAGATAATTTGATTGAGTAGCTTAAAAAATTATAGCCATTGTTTCTGTTAATTGGCATGTTACTTTGTTTTTATTTTATGCATTAACTTTTATTTATTATACAGTAGTTTTCTCTAGATACAAAAATATTTGAAGGCTTTATAGATTATTATGATGGTTTTTAAAAAAACGTTCTGAAAAGAATTCTAGATACTAATGGATCCAGTCATCATCAGTATGCTTAAAAATAGCTCCTGGACAAACTCCAAATCTGTTAGGCATTAGTTTTCAAGTGGATTTCTTCCTTGTGAACAAAGTCGGGAATTCTAAATGCCTAGCTCAGATAAAAAGGGAAAAAAGATGGTGTAAGAAGGCAAAGCCCTGGAGAACCAGTCTTTCAAAGAGTGACAGAGTAACCAAATCAGAGTCCTGAGCCAACAAGGATACCTCATTCTGAGACTGACATTGCTCAGGCATACAGAGGTTAATGACAATGTAAGGTTATCTCTGTTGCACATGTTCGTATTTTGTGGGTTTGTCATATCTTGGGTATTATTTTCAAATTAATACTACACTGATAGGTCTCCTATAGTGATAAGCAAAGATATGCACTAAATTACCAATGAAATGGCATGTAGAATGTAATGATACTGAAAAAACATGTTATTACATTATGCTGGTAATACTGCCCTACTATCTTCATTACACCAAATACTTACAGATTGACACACAATTTTTGATTATTTTCTTTATTTCTTGTTCATAATCTGTATCACTTTTTATCCTGCCATGAAGAAATCATGGAGGAGAGGGATTTCTAATAATTTAAAAATTTTAAGCACAATGTTATATCCAGAAGCACAAAGTTGATAATAAAATTAAAAATTCAATTACAAAATCCTTACTTTTCTGAATAGTAGGTTATAACAATTGAGATTATACTATGTATATACTGATTCTAATTCTGAACTGAGAGTAAATTATCTTCACTATCAATAAGAATGCCACCATTTATCTATGGTAAAACAATAAAACTAATATAGCTAAGCTTATCACACCTCTTTTTATAACACTTCAGATGTTTGAGAAATACAAAGTTACAGTTTAAAAAGTTACAATATTAATTATAATTTTTTTCTCATTAATGTCAGCTTTATTGCCATTAAGGCTTAAGTATATTTAAAAAGTTGAACTTCTAAAATTAAATTTTTGCAGGACTTTAATAAATATAAAAGTGACAATTTTTTTCTCAAGTATTATTAATAAAAGTATTTTCACAAATGATTTCCCAATATGTGATGAGATTATAATAACTGATATTTTATTATCTTCTGCCATATACAGAATGCACATTTACTCCTTATTTAATTTTCAATATTGTAAGATGCATGTATTAATTTTATCCATATGTCTCAGAAAATGAAATAATATAGAACTGCTAAGTCTCAACACACTAAGATAAAATTAATAAATTGAAAATTTATCCCACTTTACTGAGGACATAAAGATTTCAAATTTATAAATTAAAATTATAAATAAAATGTATTAGAATATTTTAAATAGTAAGCAACTTTAAAGCAAGTTGTGTTTTTGTTTCCAAAAAGTTTATATAGTCTGACACTTTCAGAGTCATAACTGTCATGTAAAGCAAAACACACTAGTAAGCATGTTTCCTTAAACTTTACATGTTACCTCCTTATGGATACCTTGATAAGTGCAGAAATAAAGCCAAACCTTTATGAGAAGTCAGGCATTTTGTGGGAATAACATGTTCAAGCGATTGGAATAACATGGTAGGGATATATGGAATTACTTGGAATAAATGTGTATCTCTTCATCTGTCCAATGCATGGTTAGATATGTGGCCCTAGAGAAAACTTTTATTTCATTTTGAGTGCTCAAAAGATGCAACATACTACAGACTTTCAAAGCTATTTTCTAAGTGCTATTTTTGGTCAAGTTTGCTTTAGGAGTGAATAAGGAAAGTCCTGCCACTTGGTAGATTTTTTTAAAATTAAGCAATGTACATTTTCTCAAACTACCAAAGAATGCACATGATATAGAAGAATCAAATGTTGGAAAGCTTGCTGACTTTTACGTGGATAGTTTATCTTCCAAGTAAGAAAAACTTGGGGGAGTGAATTAATAATACATATTCAGGGGGAGTGAATTAAAAATACATATTCAGGAGGTGTTTAAATTTTATTTAGGAAATGCACATTTCAAAACCAAAGGAAAATTAATTAGTCCACATCGATTTTAATTTGAATAAATAGCATATATTTGGATAAATAAATGACATTATGGAAGTTATATGAAATGGATGTCAATTTCTTTCAATATACATGAGAGTACTAATACATTGTTTCTTGGCTATTCTTTTGGGCATCTACATTTTTAAGTATTCATAAGAGTCATTTGGTTTTATTTTTTTTAATTTATTGAATCTTTAAGTGTACTAAATTATAAAGATTATTGTATAAAAAGAAATCAAAATATTAATGTGTTCTTTTAAAGTTGTAAAAAAGTTCAGAAATGACATTTTATGAGAGACCAGTTTTAAAATATGAATAAGATCTAAAGGAAATTTTTTAAAGTTCTGCAATAACAATTCTTTGTCTATTATTCGCTGTTCTTTTTCTGAGAGGCAGGAAATTTAAAATGCGTGGACAAGTTCCATATTTGGTGTAAATTGCTCTTTATCTAGTTTATAATTATTTTTCAGTCTCCTTAATGGTCAAATGCACTCCTTATGTATTTCATCTTTCCTTATTTATTTGATTATCAAAATAGTTGTGAGAATCTAATTAACTCTATCATATCCAATTTAACCATCACATTTAACATATCCAAAGGTTCTTGTTTTTTTTTAAGTATAATTATAACACTTAAAATTTTAAGTCCTAGAAGTGACTCAGTTGTTTTAACGGAGTGTTTTGATCACACATTCCGTTTACTAAGTGGTTTTTTTAAATTTCCAAAATTGTGTTAAATTGTATTATATATATATTTCTATTCCTTTAATATATATATTTCCTAACTCTTTCATCAAATGATGCTATTTTCCAGTTGGCAAGTAGCCTTTGCATATTCACTATTAATAATATATTTGTCTTTATTTTTATAGGCCTACAGGAAAAGCAAAAGTACGTAATCACTGAAAATACTCTTTATAAAACATCCTGTTTGCCTTACATTTTAGAGTGATGGCAAAAATTTTAGGACTAATGTGTCCATTCCATAGTAGGAAATTTATTTTTATCTAAAATAATAATTATCAATCAATAGCATGACCTGGTGAGAAAAAAATACAACTATATTAATCTCAAATGCTTTAAAATTATTACCTGTACCTTGCTTTCTAAATGAAGAAACATATAAACCATTTGAGTTTATTAGATTTTCCAATTTGCATTCTACCCTAAAGCAGAATCTAGGCAAGAAGTATAATTCATCTAGCCCAGAATGTATTGAAGTTAATTCTCTAGATAAATGATATCCAAAATAAAGCATCCAACGTAAAGAACTTAAGTTATAGGTATGATTTCTGTAATACCAAAATAAAAGCAGTAAATATCAGGGTGCTTGTTGTAAATAATCAGAAAAAAGATTTTGTGACTCCTCTTAAGTAGTTAGGTTCATTATCAGAAAATTTAAAGAACATCAGCTAGAAAATATAAATCCCACAGACAAAGCATGACATGAGGAAAAAAGTGGACCTTGGAGCAAAGAGGGATTTGGATCTCAGTGTCACTCCTACAGTTAGTAAGGACTTCCAGTATCATGCATAGAATATGGGCATCACAATTACCTCAGCATATAAGGATTAAGTGAGAATGTTTGTTTTAAATTCCTAATTTTCAGTACCTAAATTCAACCTCAAGGAGACAAGAGATTTTCAATAAATATCAATTGCCTCTAAAAATGAAAGGAAACAAATTCATAAACTGTATTTAACCAGAGTCTAGTAAAGTTTGTGAATACACTTTATAAAATGTATGCACCTGAAGGAATCAAAGATAAAGATCTAAATTTGAAAACCTTAGACCTCACAGAAAAGTACCTACATACAATACAAACATGAGACGTTATATATTTTCTCATACCCATTTTTATTACATTTCCATCTGGATGACCCCCATAAAGATATTACAACAGATTTTTACTAAATAATCAATAGAATTCCTCATATTGACTAAAAGCAAACAGCAGCAATTCCCTAAATTAATCAAAGAGTAGAAAAAGATTAAACAAAGATGTGGCTTTTTAATCCTTTTTATTAATTCAACAAAATTAAAGTTCTAATTAACAGGTACAAGAGAATGTTTATGAACACTCAAAAAAAACACACTTTTTAAATATATCTTCCTGTGCCCATAAACTTCAATGAATAAATTAGAAAAACAGAAAACTTGTAATATTATGAATTTTTTTTTTTTTTTTTTTTTGGTACGCGGGCCTCTCACTGTTGTGGCCTCTCCCGTTGTGGAGCACAGGCTCCGGACGCGCAGGCTCAGCGGCCATGGCTCACGGGCCCAGCCGCTCCGCAGCATGTGGGATCTTCCCGGACCGGGGCACGAACCCGCGTGCCCTGCATCGGCAGGCGGACTCTCAACCACTGCGCCACCAGGGAAGCCCTATGAATGTTTATAATAGAAAAACTTGCAATTAATAAAAAGACCTTCAGATTAAATAAACATTAACAATTGATGACTTTATTTGAGAAAAGAAGTTCAGTGAACTGACAGGTTTATCAGATTGTCCATTAATTAGTCTTATTTCAATTTAAATCTTCCATAAACCCCTCCAAAAAAACAAAACAAAACCCTGCTGCTGCTTTATCATGTAAATAAAAGAATAAACAATAAATAACTGGAAATTCACCAATAATGTACTATGTTGAACATTAATAAAATCTGACATAATATCTCAACAAAATTTTGTTGTGTTTAGTGCTTAACATTCTACATCTCAAATAATTTCCCTGTATATTATTTTTAAATTTATTTAATCTTTAGTAAAGTTAGTATATAATAAAATTTAAAATATACCACATACCACTATATTTAAAAGGTCTAGTGCACATACATTTTTAAAAGTAAAAAGAAATTTGATTTGAAATTTTTAAAGGTAATAAAAGTCCACTTCTGAGAAAGAACTCTTGAAAGCTAATGAAAAGGTTCTGGGATATGACTGTTTCTTAATGGAAGAATTGTAGGATAACAGGTAAATATTCAGGTCATTAAAGAACTGCAACGATCAAGGATAAGTTTATACGATAAGGAAAATGAGAGGAAATTTGGCAGTCTTTGTGGAGTGTATTTTGTGGAATAATTTTAGCCATACCACATTACACAGAGTGTGTTTACAGCTTGCATAGCAAATTTAAGGTTTAAATAAATCAGCAGATCCCTACATTTTTACAATAAGATCATAATTATGCCCTAAAGTTTTCAAAATGCTTTGACACTGCATAAATTTAAATTGTTTTCTTCACAACAATCCTTGAAAATGGCAGAACTAGTATCAAATGTTTTTTCCTTAAGCCATGATAATTTTTTTCCTTAGGCCATGAAAATAATTTACCCAATTTCAATACTGGGGAGAAGGGCAAGACATAACTATTTAGTCGTAGTGGGAACTTTAACACACACCACATTGTACTACAAAAGGTAGCTCTTGGGCAGTTAAAAAAAAAAAAAATCTCATATTAGAATTTAAAAGTTATGGTCAGCATTTCACCAGAATAGAAACAGAAAACAAAAGGTAATTTGGACAATCCCATGGGAAAAATTGACACTTCAATTAATATTAAGTGGGTCTTTGAATCCTTGAAATATCTGTCATTTTAGTAATAGCTACTGGTTGTGCGATATTTAAAACTCTAATGAGAATATATTTTAAAACACTCATTCCCCTACATAATTTGAACAACCAATACCTTTGCTGAAATTGGCTCTTAAGCTCAGCTCCCGTATTTGGCTAAGAAGCAATCATCATCATGCATCAGATTTAGTATACAGGCAAAGACTTAAAACATGGTTCAGTGTTTTTTTTCTACTAAAATGTGTTTAACTTTATTATGGATGTAATAAATTACTAGCTTCTTAGAAGGATAATTACAAAAGTTACATGGTCTGAAGATATTTTTGAAAGGAATACAAAATGGAAACTCAAGGACACAGAATTGCTTTTCGACTGTGGGCAAGAGTTATTCACTGTAAAGGGTGTATTTAAGCACTTTATAGAGGTTAACCAAATGATATTCAGTGTAACATATTACATAAAAGCCTAGATCTCTAGGATAAAAGTATATTTGCTACCTTTAAAATGTTTCCTAAGACCAACTATAATGGAAAAGAAGCACATATTGCGAGCAGGAGGAAAGTACAAGATGGATATCCAAACTAAGCTAAGGCAGTGTTAAGAACTCTCGTTATTTGAAAACAAGAGGATTTTAAGAATTAAGTAGTTTTTTCATTTTTATTAAATTGAAATATTGGCAATGGTAATCTCAGAACATTTTGCTTGCTATGGTCTTGAAAGCATTAAATTGAATACTGTGATTAATGTTCAAGATACACTATTTTTCAAATGGTAAGAAAAGTTCTTTGAATTTAAAAAGGCTATGAAGATTCAGTTAATAGGGAAAAAAGGGAAATGAATCATTCTCAAATTGAACTTTGAAGTCTAGTTTATTTGGGCATATTAATATTTCTAGTGTATAATAAGCAATGGTAATCATCTTAATCATTTTTGGTAGGTGAATATATTCATTAAGAAGATAGAATAAGATAATGAATATCCTAGAACCTAGATATTTTAAATCAACACTCTAAAATTATTTCTTAATGCCATGAATGTAATATAGTGACCAATTCTTGTTATCATGGCCAACAAAGATAGTTCTGAAACATAATTTAAAGAGTGAATATGGAATAGTGTATGAAATTCTAAACAGTCTATAATAAGTGCAGTAAAAATGAATTACAAATAGTGACCCTAAATAAAGGAAGGCTTATTTTATCAGAATCGATCAATAGTCTACAGACTTTACCCAGTGCCATAGGAGTGTCATACCAAATATTTTTAAGAACTAACTCTAAAGGGAAAACATATTTTTTAACTCTACTGAAATTTTAACCATGATTTTTAAAGGGAGAGGTGATTTTGATGTTTTTCAGGGAATTGCTTTATCCGTGATTCAGAACCCTTTTCTAACTTGGTCTTTGTGTGTTTAAAATTACTTCTAAGGCTTAGGAGGGAATTGCATTTCAGTCCAAAAGCCTATGTTTACTGGTCTAACTAGGGAAAATGTTTTATTTTTATTTGAGAAATATATTAAAGTTATATGTAAAGTTGGTTACTATACAATCTTAGGAAACACCTTTTGTGTGTTAATAAGAGAAAAGCCATAGCATAGAAATGTACATGAAAAAATGATCCAGCTTTATTTTTCTTGCTGTCTAGTTTTCTCTAACTTCTCTGTCTGAAAATGTTGTGAACATTATTCACTAGGGAAAATTACATACATGCAAAATATGAAGTATGTGCCTGGCATATTGAGAGAAACAGCAGCTCTACACTGTGGGCAGTGAGAAGACTGAAGATGATCCTGTGGGCTGCAGACAACAAAGATGAAGATGACAGTATCAACTTACATTTGCATTTTACTGTACAAAGTTCAAACCACTCCCAAGTACTTATCTCATTTGATTCCTTATAACCCACCCTTTAAAATAGCAAAACTCATGTAAATTCAACAATAGGAAGTTTAAAAATATACATCACACATAACAGGCTTTTAAAGCATCAATCAAAAAGATCATATACTTTCAAAATCTAGTCCATAAATTTGGTTCTCTCAAAGTTATGCACCGTTCTCAATTTTAAACTGTTTTTAGTATAACCTTGAATTAGAAAAGAACAAAATTTTCTTTTGTTTATGGATTGACTTGTACTATTGAACTTAAAAATATCAGAGGGGCAAAATTAATAGATATGAATGTTTTATGGGGACTAGCTTCTTCTCTTAGTATAAAAATCTAAGAAAGTATCTGGAAAATAAATGCAAATAATCCCATAGAGCCCACCTTTCCCCCCAACACTTAAGCCTAAAATTAATGGGTTTCTGTAGTGATGGAATTCAAAGGATAATAGGTAACCTTGTTTTACTTTTATCATTCCAAAATTTAGAAAAAATATTTCTCCTGACCTATTCACAAATTTCATTTCTAAACTGATAAAGTTATTTCAGTTTCTGAATATTAGGAATTTTTACATCCTGGCTTTTAGCATAACCAAGAAGATAATAAAAACTGCTTCTCACCACGTTTATCTTTTATAAATTATCATAAATTTTATTTTGAAATGACTTTGAAATGAAAGGTAAAAACAAATTACATTGCATATATTCATAATGTGAATATCAACTAATTTAAATTATACCGATACCTATACATACCCTCACATTCTATTGTATAGTATCTCTCAAAAATAATTTTCCTTTATTTCTCTAAAAGGGTAAAAACTAATTTTAAATATGAACCTTTATATATTTTACCTGAAGTTTTGACAGCATATATGCTGAATACCTGACAATTAAGGCCAGGCCTATGAGGGTCAGTTAACTTTTATTGTGTATGAAGAATACGCCACATGATTCAGCAACGGTGGCAATAATAATATTTAAATGTGTAATGTGTTAAAATTTTAACCTGTTTAGTGTCTACCCAGACCCGCAGCTCTCAAAAATAATCCAGATTCTGAGAAGGTAAGTTAAAGTGTGCTTGGATTACACCCTTTATGTACTAAAATATTACTCATTACAGAGACCTGACTTTCAAGAAATGAGTAAATATCCACTCTTGACATAATAAAATTTCAATGGCCACTTCATGTTACATATTTCAAATAGCTCAATTCAGTAAATCGAGACATAGAAGGTGGGAAATTTAGTCTCTGTAACACCTATTGTAGACTCTTTTATTAAATGTCTATTTAAGATTTTTTGCTTTTTGCATTAAACAAGCCCAGATCTGGGGACAATGCAGCTGACTCCAAGAAGTATGACTGGTTGAAGCCTGACTTTCCCTTTTTCCCTCAGTTTGGTCTTAAATGTTTGGTTTTTTGTTTTGTTTTGTTTTTTGGTATTTTTCTGAATGATATGGTAAAGTGTGATAGGATAAATTTCCCTGTTTGAATTTAAAAAACTGCCGCCTAATCAAATGCATAATTAAAAGCTTTGTAACAGCTCTTATTTTCAGGGAGGAGACACTGGAAGTTGCTTATTTTTAACAGCTTGTAAAATTACTATATAAAATTAAATAATACATCAAAATTAAATAATACAAAACTTCTGCCCCCTGTAGACATTGTTTGCGGTCCACATTATACACAAATAGATATGGTGGTTCTGTTCCTAAGTACGAAGATGATCAACTCTCTTACCAAACTATGTGGATATAATTGTGATATTCATGTTCATGTATTTCTCAGCAACATCCTTGTTGGTCAGGTGTGAAAATAAACATGAGAAATGACTGGAGAAAGCACTACCTGATGGCAGTATCAAATCAATGCATATCTAGGATGGTAAGTTTTTACACTAATGGCCCAATACTGAACATCTCCTTTTAGGAACAAAGTACACAATTACGATTCTCCAGATCATGTGGAAGTTCACATTCAGATTCACAAAACATCAACCTTAAAGGAACAGAAAATCACCAACACCTAAGTGTTATTCCCTATGCTACCGTCACACTACAATGCACATTACACTTGTGTCACATTGAGATCATCATACAGAATAAAAATGAACATATGTTTAATTCCTGAAATTCAAACATATTTTTTCATATTAAATACCATCTTCCAACTTTGAAAAAATATGATTCAAGACATACTCCCTAGTCCTTGGAGAAAGGATTTGAGTGAGAAATTTCAAGAAAATAAGAAGTTGCAATTTAAAAGGCTCATGTAATTATTATCCTTCCAAAGAAAGGATAGTTACAAAGCTAAGTATGATAAAAATTAGCATCAAATAAGGTTCTTTTTTCGTTTAGCATACACTCTCTTGTTATAAATAAGGGAGAAGTCTCAGAGTAGGGTAATGATGATAAAGCATCTTATATGTTCATGGTAATTTTTTTTTTTTTGCGGTACGCGGGCCTCTCACTGTTTTGGCCTCTCCCGTTGCGGGGCACAGGCTCCGGACGCGCAGGCTCAGCGGCCATGGCTCACGGGCCCAGCCGCTCCGCGGCATGTGGGATCTTCCCGGACCGGGGCACGAACCCGTGTCCCCTGCATCGGCAGGCGGACTCTCAACCACTGCGCCACCAGGGAAGCCCCGTGGTAATTTTGTCACATAAAAATACAGAGCATTTACTTTTATCATCTTAGAGTCTCACCAGTGCCACACATACAAGTTCATTATTTACTCAAGTATTTATTGAGCACCTACTATGTATCTTTCTAAAAGGCACAATAGATTCTAAATGGAACAAGAAAGATAAGTCACCTGCCTGATAGAGCTAACATTACAGTGCGGAGTTAAAAGAAAAAAAAAAAAAACCATAAACTATGAAGCAAATAAAACAGGGTAAAGAAATAGAGAGTGACATGGAACAGAGGTGGAGAGGAGTAACTTTAGAGAGATGAGTTAGAGAAGGCCACTTAAAGAAGGCAAGACCTCGTGTAGAGAGTCACTCAATCTGCCCTGTGAGTTAGAAAGAACCAGAGGTTAGTTATTCCCTAGCTGTAGATGAGGACAGAAATGAATAACAGAAACTGCTTTTTTTTTTTTGCGGTACGCGGGCCTCTCACTGCCGCGGCCCCCCTCCGCCCTGCTGCGGAGCACAGGCTCCGGACGCGCAGGCCCAGCGGCCATGGCCCACGGGCCCAGCCGCCCCGCGGCACGTGGGATCCTCCCGGACCAGGGCACGAACCCGTGTCCCCTGCATCGGCAGGTGGACCCCCAACCACTGCGCCACCAGGGAAGCCCCAGAAACTGCTTATTTTTGTCTGTGATTTTCATTCTTTAATTCAACAAACGTTACGTGCCTGTAATATGCTTGGAATTGGGATAAGTCTTGGGTTTATTAAAATAAAAAAGAAACAGATCTTGCTCTGACTTTGGAGGAAACATAAAAAGAAACCAAGGATTATAATATACTGTGGTACTTGATACAATAGCAGTTATCTGTAGGATAATCACGAAATGCATAGGAAAATGCAAAGGAGATGCTGTTAGTAGATGGGGTAGTGACCAGGTAAAGTAGGCATTTTTTTTTTTCAGATCAGTTAGTATTGATCACATGGCAAACACATGACAGAGTTGTGTGACTAGAAATCAAACCTCCTGATCTTCAGCCAAGTTTGCTTCCCAGTAATCCATACCACATCCATAAATCTAATTGGGGAAAAGTTCATTTTGATATAATGCTTCTATAAAAAGGAACCTGTTTTTAAGACCCATTAAAGCATATTATAATCCAGGAAAGAAATGACTGATAGTCTGAAAAGAAAAATAGACATTTAGTGTTCTTATGTTTAGAGACCAGAATTTAAAAAGAGAAAGGTCATGGACATTAATATATAAACCCCTATATTAAGATCACTTCACAATCAGCCTTACAGTGGTACAAGCTGAGCTGTACTCCCTTCTAATATTCACAAGACCCAGGTACACATTGAGAAGAGTAATTGCATTTTCCAAAGCTAAACATACTGGACAGTGGGAATGGCCTTCACGCTTTGAAACAGAGATAGTAACAATTTGAATTATCTATGCTTTTAGGAAGAAACATTCTACTTTCAAAAGCCAACAATAACGTAAAGCACCAGTCACAACACGGTGAACATAGACTCAGGGCTGGGAGGGACCGTGAGTAAGAGGTTATCCTATGCGTATGTGGAGCAGGTAGAGGCCTTGGGGTGTGAATTAAAGAGTCCACTGACCCAAAATACCTCTCCCCCTTTTTTTCTGCGCATGTAACACACTCTTGACATTACCAGTCTCTGTCAAAAATGCAAGTCTATTGGAAAAGCCACAGTAAGCCGTTCTCTTCATGCAAATTAATTTATTCTATTGACCTTCATGAAGGTAGAGATTTGAGTAAATAGAATCTGAAGAAGAATTTAAAACAAGAGAAAGAACCAAAAGTAAATAAGCATCCTAGCCCCAAAGACTTTGCAGAAGGATACAAAATGTTGGCACAGGTGATAACCTGCTTATATCTGATTGGGGAAGTGTGAGGAGGGATGTCCTTAGAGAAATGACAGTGAAGAGACATTGGAAAAGCAACACTATTTTTCACCTTCTTCATAGGGTGCCTACTCATATAATTCTTACTTCACATCCTCTTTCAGATCTTTCCACCACCCGCCCCTTTCCCACTTTCTCTACCTTCCACTTACCAAGTTTGTGTTCTAACTTTATCTCTTTCCACTCTCTTCAATTAAGAACACAGACAGAGTAGAGAACCAATCCCAAGCGTGTGTCCTGTATCAGGAGGCAGTTTATCCTGATGACAGGCAAAGAGAAGAAAGCTGATTGCCAGAACCTACTCAAAGAATCAGACTACCTATAATGAACCTTCCCTTCCACCTTCAGTCATGGATCTGGCCTCCACAGGAGGCCATCACACTGCAGAGGAGGAAAGAGACCATGTTAATCAATGACTGTATATTTTATTGTCCAAACCAGTCCACCTTCACAAGTCAAAGGGCGGGCTATGAGTAATTAACAGTGCTGCAAAACACACGGCCAGGATTTTCCCAGCAAACCGGAACATCTCGTCACACTAGTCAGTAGCTTTGAACCACACTCGCGGTGACAATATAGACAATTCCTCTAGTCACTTACGTGAAGGCCTGAGAATATAAAACAGACCACTGAAGTCAAGTAAAAGAACTGAGGGAAGATGCCTGCTTTTTCTTCATTGTGGTGACACTGGGTTGCCTTTCTGAATACAGTATTTAATAACAGTATAAGGATTTGGACAAATAAACCTTGAAAACACTGGTATGAAATATATCTACTTCATAAGAACATCCCCAAATGTAATAACCGTCAAGTTCTGGGTTTTAAAAATGATGTTTATTATTTTGATAGGTAAGTCCTAAAATAAGGAACTCTCTTCCAGCATCCATTTGTCTTAGGCTGCAGTGAAGATTCAAATTTGGGAATAAAAGGAAATTGGGTTGGAATTCTACAGGGTTCCATTTTACTGCATTCCTGTTGTCTTTGGAACAGTTGATGAGGGAACCCTATGTAAAAATATATCCCCACTGAGTTACTGTCATGAGTGTGATATTGACACACAATAAAGAATTTACTCATCCCAATGAGCTTGCACACAGCCTCTGGAGCTTAAACAAATTTCCAACACATGTGAGCCCAGTGGCTCCAGTTGCCTCCTGAACTACCTCAGTCCAGCCATTTCCAGTGATGTACCCAGTCTCTTTTCTAGCACTTGCCTCTGGAATATCTTGTGAATGAATTGCTTTCCTTTCTCCATCCTACTACAGCACCCACCTTTATTTATTTATGTTGTCTTTAAATGACATATTTAAAAAAACCTCATCAGCATTGCAGTGTGATATAGAAAAGTTCCAAAGAACTTTTTCATCAGAACTGGTTAATAATTCACAACCAAAATCCTAGTTACAAAAAGTAAAGAGGGCTTCCCTGGTGGCGCAGTGGTTGGGAGTCCGCCTGCCGATGCAGAGGACGCGGGTTCGTGCCCCGGTCTGGGAAGATCCCACATGCCACGGAGCGGCTGGGCCCGTGAGCCATGGCCGCTGAACCTGCGCGTCCGGAGCCTGTGCTCCGCAACGGGAGAGGCCACGGCAGTGAGAGGCCCCCGTAACACACAAAAAAAAAAAAAGTAAAGAGACTCAGCTTGGATAAGACATGACTAACAGTAACTAAATTTAGAAGGCCATGGCGGGTAAGTTACTAAACAATTGTATGTGATTGCTACTAGACTGGAACAAGTTGGAAGAACCTTAAATTTTAAAGAGAAGTTTTCTGGTCGAAGGAAGTAATTTGTTGCCTGAAATATACAAAACTATAATATTTTGCCATAAATGGCTTCTCTTGGAACATTTTAAGAACAGAGTAGTCATATTTTCTTCATTCATTTCTGAATTACCAAGAGGACAGACTTTCTATGGCAGTGAAATGCTGTAGTGGCTTTTAAAATTTTATTCTCAAGCAGATCTTTTCACACTCTGATAATTTTTCAGTCTCATCTTACTGAATTTAACACAAAATTAAAAAATTTAAAGTATCTGAAGAAGTCACTTCCAAACAAGTTTTCTTCTAATGAATGGTTTCCAATCGTAAGCAAATATGCTCTAATAAACACATAATATTGCAATAATTCTCCTTAAAGATAGCATCCATGTCTCTGAACCTTGTACATGAGTATTCTGCTAATATTTGATAAGTAAAGTACTGAGAAATGTGCAGATATACCTGGGAAGGAGAAAAAAAGATATTCATCCTAGGAGAGATTAGAATCCATTGTGTATTTGTAATCTTGGATTAAGTTTATACATGTGAGGATTTTCTACAGTTGACATTTCTTGCTGGCTTACACCTTATATTATAATAATTCATTTGTATTCACAACAAATCCTCTACTTAAAGCACAAATAATCCTAAAATAATGAATGACTGTGATTTCCTACAGAAGTCAGAGTTAAAAGAGTTTTTTTTTTAATGTTCTAATTATATAATCTTAAGATTCTTGGCAACCACAGGAGAATTTCAGACTCACTATTCTACTATTGCTGATAAGTATACTCTCACTCTGTCCCATCAAGGTTTTCTTGGTCCCTAAATTGACATTATTTAATTAAAGAATTTTTTAACTAGAAAAGTTCTGTGACAATATAGGTCCATGTAACTTGAGAGTTAGAAAAGAACATTTTAAAACATCGTTAGAAGAACAGATGTTGAAGAAATGAATGACTTGCTGGTGAGGAAACTGATAGCAAATTGAGGTAATATAATTTGCCCAAGGTGACACAGCTTGTTCTAGAAGTAGAAAAAAAGCATATTTCCTCTAGTATAGGGGCTGATACATAGTCTGGTAGTTCTTTCGACCGTTCTACTTTATCCAAACTTGATTTTCAATTTCTATGATGTGACTTGGGTCTTAGAACTAGGAAAGAACTTCAGGACGGCCCCTTATTATATGTTACTGGGAGAAGTCACCGAAATTTTGATTTATCTTAAAATGAGTGATAATATACACAATCTAGCTAACTTTCAGAGATTGCTAAAATAAATGAGGTAGAATTAGAAATATTTAATCTGTGCTAGTTGTAAGGAGGCCAAGGAAACAAAACCATAGCCAATCCAATGTTGTATATGTTTGTCAGTGTCATGTTTGCCTTCCATAACACTACATCTCTCTTTACATTGTGTTTAGGATGATAACATTTTCTTGCAACTGATAGTAATAGAGCCCAAGAAGCCAGGCAGAAATTAAGCTGCTACTACAAACAATTCAAGAACAGCCAAGATGTGCACTCACAGATTTTCAGAAGAGTGAATAGGCTGCTTCTGAATGTGTTTTTCAATGAACTCCAAGGCACTGCTGTTGTGAGTAGTAACTACAGGTACTTGTCTGACCTACGCACAAAAGTGGATCAGATTTGGGTACTCATAGGGAACTGCCTGGCATTTAAATTTAACTCGCAGGCTCATCAGATGTGATTGATTTCTTGTCAGCCTAATGAAGTATAAGCTCTCATTTTCCTTATTCATTAGCTTATGTAAATTCCCGCCAAAGTCCATTTATAGGCTTTACTTTGCTAACACATGAAACTAAGAGGTCTCCTGATGCACTTTTGCTTTGCAAGAGAGATTCCATTCCTCGGTATTACAGTTCATTATCTCTTCAATCATACTGACTTGTCTAGAATTCACGGTACACAGTGCAGGATCCAACTTTTGGTGCAGAGTTAGTATATATATATTTATTGTGAAGACTTGCTTTCTGGGGAACCACACATAAAAATTATATGTTTAAACTCCTTTCACAGTTGTTGAATTTCAAGACAAATTTTACATAAAGAAATACATGTCTCTCATTTTACCCCCTGCCTCCTTGAAATTATAAACCCTTGATAATGAGTTTCTTCTCTCAACATCTTAATTCCTGTGTCTCCTCAGTCTTATTTAGAATGTGAATTATTATTAAACCTTCCTAGATTGCCCTTAATGTTTTTTTCCTTTTTCTTCATATGTTTTAATCCTTTAGATACAGAATTTAATTATTAAGAAATCTCCTTCTTAAGTAAGTGACCACATGTTGTAGGAATTGTCTTTCTTTTTTCTGTCCTTTCACGAATGCTGAAAGGAAATTCAAATCTCATTGTAGATAACAACTGCTTTATCCAGTTGGTTGTCTGTTGGAAAATCTTATGTTGCCACTCTATTTCAATCAATGGAAAACTCTCTCTTCTCATTACATATACATTGTCAGGATGACACATCTCAGACAGGAAGTAAACCCTCACAGAACAGCAGCAGTTACTGTGAGTTATTTTGAACTTCTCCCTACCCTTGGTCCCCTCAGTTTTGTCTGGTTGGGATCTATTATAAAGAATCAAATGTATAAGAAAACTTATTTTTTAAAATCCTTTTTCTCGACAAAATGAATTTCTTATCCAGAATACATCATGGATACATTAACACCATAGCAAAATGGAGTTAAGGGAAGTCTCACCAAATGAGACCTTCACAGTGTAATCAAATCAGTATCACGCATTTTCTTCTCATGCATGGGTGACCTGGACCAATGCTCTGTGGACCATGGGCTTCTTTCTTGAGGAAGCATAGATATATTTTTCTAAGGCTAAGTAGCAAACTAGTGAAAGAGCCTCTATTCTGAGGAGTTACAGGTTTAGAAATAAAAATAGGTTAAGAAGTCCACAAGAAAATCATGATTGTTAAATCCTAATGACTGAGGGATACTTAATCATTATAAGTATAATGTACTTGTCGTATATGTCAGACCTTATGGAGTAAATCATATGGAGAATATTTACACCCTCCATTGAAATGACCTTTTGTGCTGCTGACTTTCGAAACTCCTGTCCTATTGTCCTCACAGCCCCAGAGATAACACTGCTCCTTACATAGAGCTGATGCTTAAATTAGTAATAAACAATCAAATAAATGAGTGAATGAATGAATGAACCATATTTCCTGAGGTTAAAAAAATAATAATAAAAGAATTTTACAGACTCTAGCCAGATGGATAATTGGTCTGACAACAGTGACAGTTATTTTGTTCTGAGGCCAAGAGCATGGAGGATAAAAGAAAAAGAACAAGTATGTTTAGAAAAGAGACACAAACCTAGAAACAAAAACCACTTAAAGGCATTTAAACTAATTATGTCATTTCAAAAGAGAAATTAACATATTCAAATTCACACTGACTATATGAGAATCTTCCACTGTGGGAGAGGAAACAGGTCCGGGTTTTAAAATTCGTGCTGGAGTAATGTGACTCACACAAAAACTGCAAGGGGACCAATAGACTTTTTTCCATCCTTATACGTGGCTGGCAGAAAGCAAGTCACAAAAAGAGAGAAAATAATTTGCTCTGAAAATAAAGTTTAACTGCAGTTTTCAACTCCAGTTAGTGGTTTGGCTTGATTCTATAACCTTTCAGGAAAATAAATGGTATCATTTATAAAATGTTTAGTATTCTCCAAGCAGCACAATAAACAATGAGTGAAAAAGAAGAGACGTCAACAAGTAAATGTTAAACCTTACACCATATAACATCTCAATAATTGCACATGTTGGTGGGAGTAGCAATAAACACAGTCCATCTGTCACATTCCACTTAATCTATTCACAGAGTTGAAGCCTCTGTGAAAATCCACTTTCCTCTCAAAGCTGTCAGAGGGGAATTACGATGCTTATATTCCTGTCCCAACTCTGCCAGTGAGCATATGACAGTCATCAAGCTATTTAACTTCTCTGAGCTTTAAAGCCTGGTCTCTGTAAAATGAGAGATTCCAAATGATTTCTAAGATGCCTTCCGTCTCTAGACAGTATTTTGTTTTAGTTACAGAAATTAATTAAAAGGCCAGAATGCTTACCTACAGATTCACAAATAGTCAACAAAAGTGATTAGTCTTTTCTCTTCATTCTAGATGCCATCATGTAAATTTGTCATTAATTCATCAGAATCAGACAAAGTAGTCCAAACTCACCATTGAGCCATTCACATCTCTCTTTCTGGCTTTTTCGTCTTCGATGAAGTGACCTATCGTTTATTCACTCTACCCTTAAATTTTCCCTCCTTCCCGGATTCCAAGCCTAGTTTCCCAAAGGAAAGTAAAAAACAGCTGGAATATATTGAATTCCTTACTAGTAAATTTTTATTAAACTTGCCCTAATAGCATCTTTGTTGTTGCTTTCGGTAATAGCTTTCGGTAATAACATGTCCCAGAGACATAAGAATTTAGGATTCATATGATAGAGCCCATAGCTGTTGGAATTCTGTTTAATTGATATTGACTTCCCAGTAGTAAACATTATTTTCATCATAGATGTTGTCTTCACTGTCATCATCTTTGCCATTAATCGCTGCACATCCTGCTTTTTTTCTATGATGTCTAAAAAGATATTATGCATATTAGGCAAAAGCCAGGGCTTTTCTCTTGGCAACATAATTCCCTTCTTGGGAACCAACTGTCTGCTGAAAACTGAGTGGGAAATCAAATGATCATTTGCCTTTGGATTTTGCATATGACTGCTCTTGAGCTGCTATGATGCAAATGTAGAAAAATGACCCATCTCAAACAAATCAGGTCACATTATCCCACTCTTAAGACTGAACCTCAGATGTTTTCTTAAGTATCTGAACCTGAGAGTATACAACTGTTCTCTTTCTACTAAGGAAAGTGCAGTAAGAAATGAGATTGGTCTGTATTAGGTTTCATCTAAGTGCTTCCTGATTAAAAAGGGTCAGGCAAGTTAAGAAAAAGAATGAAAAGGTTATTGACACATCTCATTCTCTCTCTCTCCTTTCCAACTGTACTAGGCATATTTTACAATGGGGAACACACCAGATTTAAACTTCATCTGATTCAGAAGTTCATCAAGGCCCGTCTTGGTTGAATTTTTCCAAAATCGTCTCAAAAGCCATCTTTTGAATTCACACCCCAAGCTGCTGATCTGACTTCCAGTCTCAATCATTTTACCAAGGAGTTGTGATTGCCTGAGTGACAAGATTTCAGGAGCTCCAGGAAAACCAGCTGTTCCAAATGATATTTTAGCCCTGGCTGATGTATGGGTGATATTGTATAGAGCTCCACTACTTTAATAAGATTTTTTAACTTTATGAAAATAGTCACCCAGCCAGTGAAATAAGGTGAAACAAAGAAATAAAAGTCATAAAGGATTGAAAGGGAGCAATAATTAGGCCTCCTTTCTTCACTCTCCTTAGTCTCCCAGGGGTTAACAGCCCCAGATGTCGTCAGTTAGTTCATCCTTAGTGTATATGTTTGTTTCCCTAACTAGACAGGGAAACAAACATTTTTGACCAAGAAACAAATTTTTTTTTGACCAAGAAACAAATATTTATTGAATGAATTTATAACCAATTCTGTTGAATTAACTCACACATTAGGCTCACACAAACATCCAAATTAATACATACAGACATATTCTGATAGACACTCTAACATAAAATAAACACTTGTGATAGGTATTTTTCTAGTTTTCTCCCCATAGCCTTTCTCCTTAAAATAGAGCTTAATTTCCAACCCCTACCCCCTTGGGGAAGTAGTACATTAGTTAATAATACTATTTTCCCAGACTCTTTGCAGCTAAGGTGGAAATGTGACCCAGTTCTGGCCAGTAGATACTAGTAAAAGTTGCTGGTAGAGCATCTGTGAACCCTTGGTGAAGGGGACAGATGTAGACAGGCAAAATTCTTAAGCATAGACAACATGTCTTATTAATTGTACCAACCCCTGACCCTTTCTTTCTAACTCTCCTTTCCTCCACTGACCAAGAAGTGTACCTGGCATATACTAAGTGCTCTACAAATGTATGCAATTGAATCAAATTAAATGGAATTCAGTTTTTGGTTTTCTTTTCAGCCCTGATTTTCACTCAGTATCTCAATATGAAGAATGTGAAAGACTCTAAACTTGATTTGGAGATTAATAATGAAAGAGAAAATCTGGTATACTTTGTTATTACTAGCCAGCCCTTGGTACCAACTACAAAATTTCTCCAATAGCTAGTGAGGGCTCTCTTGTTTATTAAACTATTGATTTTCCCCGAGGGATAATCTATTCTGAGAAGTTCTGAATACTTTACAGTTCACCAAGTTTTCTTGGACTGTGCTTTTAGGATCTCACTGATAGAAGAGCATCCGGCTATTTCTCTTCTGAATGTGCTCACAGATACCCTGTCCAAAGAGTCAGAATAGCATAACCCCAATTTCAAAGGTACTGATTGGCACATACAAATTTCCTTTAATAGAGGTTAGGATATTATTTCTCCCAAGAAAAGAGCACTAGTAAAGGATATAGAATAATACAGTTTCAAAATATAAATATAGCCATTAGTTTGTCACTACTTTTAGCATAAATGGGGACATAATATTTTCAAACTCACATTATTAAAGTCTGGAAAGACTCAATACCCAAAAGAGAGGCCACTACTTTGACTTCCCTGGTCATACCTTGTTAATTTATGCCTTTTATTTTTAACATTCATTTCCATAACCCCCACTTAACATTTATCTGAGATATCTGATCCTTTCTTTTTGTATAATAAAGAAGACAAAATAACCAACTTCACGCTTGCTATTAGAGCAAGGTTCTCACTAATTGGGCTCATCTAAACTTTTAACAATTTACCTGGAGAAAATTTAATTGATAATTAAAAGCAATTCCGATCATCACCCCAAAAGACTTTTTAAAAATACATGAAAAACATATGGCTCTTTGCTTGGATTAAAAGAAAGAGAAAGAGAGAGAAAAAGAGAATTAAAAAAAAATTAAGTACAATTAGGTAGAAAGACGACCTCAATAGCTTAAGTCGAAGCTTACTGTGTTACTGAGATGAATGAAATCTATTACATGAAGTCCTCTTTCATGGCTAAATTAGCTTTTACACACTCATATTGATCACCCCACCTGCAGAAACAGCATTTCACGTGATTATTGTCTATCCCAACAGTGCAAATACCAAAGACTACCCCCTTAGAGGAAGACCAATTAGACCTCCCTTGTTTTTCATCAGTAAATATACAACACACAACCAGGTTCTTCAGCAGACAGACAAATGATCCTTATTCTTCATAAACTTACATTCCTCAACAGGGACTTTTCACACAGTATCAGTAGGACCAAAAGGGGTCTCCTTATAAACTTAATGCATCGTTTAAGCTCATAAATTACATGTAAATATTATGTGTGTGTATCTATGTTCATTTTCTTGAAAGAAGGTCTGAAGCTTTCACTCGATTCTCTAAGGAGTTGACCACAAATTTGAAGAATGACTTCCCTCTGTGAACAGGTAGCACCATTGGGCCAGAAGAGCTAAGCAACTGCATCACGTTGGTCGAAACTCAGTGGGAAGCTCCTCTCTCCTAAGCTATTTCTTCTTAAACTTTAGAAATCACTAAATTCTTAAAAACAGCAGGTCTGGAATGGGGTCTAATATTCTTAATTTCCAACAAGCCCCCAGGGAATGTTGATGTTGCTGGTCCATGAACCACACTTTGAGTAGAAAGGTCTGTGCTTCATGTCAAATAAGCCCTTAATCAGTCATAGGCTAATCAAAAGCAAGCACTTGAGCTTCCCTGGTGGCGCAGTGGTTGAGCGTCCGCCTGCCGATGCAGGGGACGCGGGTTCGTGCCCCGGTCCGGGAAGATCCCACGTGCCGCGGAGCGGCTGGGCCCGTGAGCCATGGCCGCTGAGCCCGCGCGCCCGGGGCCTGTGCTCCGCAACGGGAGAGGCCACAACAGTGAGAGACCCGAAAAAAAAAAAAAAAAAAAAAAAAGCAAACACTCACTGGACGTCTATTTCTGCTTTATTGTGCTGGGTGTTGCAGGAAAAGAGAGGACATATAATTTTTGCATGAAAATTTTCACAATCTAAGGGCAAGTTTTAGCTAGATGAAGATAAATCAGCAGGTTATATCAAATTGGATATAAGTAAGCATGGGATTTTGTGGCATAAATTGTATGTTCATAAGGGCTTGAATTAAAGGAAAGAAAAGCGTAACTTCTAGAGAGAAGAATTAATGGAAAAAAAGGTAGAATTTTAGCTTGAATTTGAAGATACTTAAGACTTATGTTCAGGAAAAGAAACACAGTTAAAAAAAAGAACCTACATAACCCTCATCTTAGCACCAGAAGTGAATTTGGGACAGTGAGAAGAGTAGCCTGATTGGAATAGAATTAGTCTGGGGACAGGGGAGAACAAAAAGGTAGCTAATAAGAACATCTACAGTTTTTAGGACTAACGTAATTATACACATTATTTCGCACATAAAAGTTGAGTTGCATTGCCTAGCATCCAGTTAGTTTTTAACATTCAGTTCATGTTGGAAAGCTTAAGGCAGTTTTTCACTTTTCTGCATATGACAGCCATGGCACATTTGAAAAACCAAAGATAAAGCATTAACGATGAATCCATAAAGGGCATGATCGCGTTTTTGTTGTCAGCTGCAGTAATTGGCTCCATTGCTTTGCTTCATTCTACTCACACTATTTTCCAAAGTGTCTCACAAACATTTAAGAGAAATCAGTTAGTGACTTATGCAACATTAAATCGCACAGAACTCTCTTATCAAAAGGTTAAAAATAATCTAGGGGGGAGATTATGAAAATTCTCATGAAAATAGGTTACATCAAATGATTTACCAAAAGCAAGGGAGTGTGGTGCAGAGAGTGAGCAAATCCTGGTTCTAGACTCGGCTTTTCCACTCTTATTTCACTAGCTGTAGAAAAACGGGTTGAATAGGTGTTCCCTGAGATACTATAAAAATCTAAAACCATGAGATGATACCACTTAAGGTGTTTTCTACTATTTTAAAACATTACTGATGGGCTTTCATTCCAAAACCAGACACCAGAGGGTCTGCTGAGTAAACAAAGAAAAAGTTTCTATTTTTTCATCTCCACAGTGTAGCCAAGGAGAACATTCGTGATGGAAAGATTCTAAGCAGAGTTTACAGGGGTGGCAAGGTCCCTGCTTCCACTTGAAATTAGAAACACACCAAGGTCATGCCTAGACTTCAGATAAAGGCCTGACTGCTCTCTCAGGAAATCCAAATCCTTCGAGGGTCTAGGTTATCTTGCCCACTGTGTGTTTTGCATATGGGTTATGTTAGGCCCAAAGGTGGCCTTCCTGGGTATCTGTGTTTCACTGTGTCCCCTGCTCAAAACTAGGAACCAGAAATATCTCTTCAGTCCACAAACTGCCTCATATACAGAAGTTTTCCTAAGTAGCTCTCCTTAAACACAAACTCATCCATCGGTAAGGATCCATGGAGATAAGAAGTCGTACATATGTTGGTGACTGTGAAAAATGTGTTTGGTAGCGCATGGCTTTGTTGATTTTCATGGTGAGCCTCGAAAACCAGAGGACAGCACAAACCAGTGGGGTCTTGAACAAAATAAGGGAGAAATCCAAAACACATGGGAATGTATCCAAATGTGGGGACATCCTGGATGCAGAAATTAAGTCACCTCCTTCACAGTTTCACCAGCGTCAGACCTGCACCTATTTCTGTATTGAAGATACGAACAGAATCAAGAGTCTTTGGACAGATGTGAAGAATACGTGCTAAGAAATATGTGGCTAAGGGACACAGGCCTGTCAAGCACCTAGTTCTGCAGGCTGTGAGAAGGATTTTTTTTTTTTAATCAGAGTTTCTGTTGTGCTATTAATTAACCTTTGTTAGAATTGGCATTGTATTCGATTGGGTTCGGAAGAAAGGAGTGTACACTTGGGCGGCTTGTGCTTTGTAACCTATTTACTGTTTTTATTGCTCTTTGAAAGAACATCATGCAGAATGGGTCTATAAAAATCAAGACCCGAGGAGGATGGATCTGTTGCCCTGAGACTGCCCAGCAGAGTTCAGCACCTGGCCACAAGCCAATTGACGTCAGCTGTAATATTTGACTTCACTAGGAGCCTGGCCAGTGAAAAAACTGTCAGATAAGCCCCAGAATGTACTTAGAGCTCGGTCAGAGAAATGTTCCCTGAGCAAGAGCTATTTCTCCTCTTACTCTGCATCCCACGGAGATGATCTGAGCCCAGCGCCTGCTTTGATGTCAGTAAGAACGTGGCAACCTGATCACTTTCATGGGGAGCCAAATAAGACGAGCAAGAAGCATGGAGAGGAGCCCCTGCCAACTAGGAGAATTTCTAAAACGTAACTAAAACACACACAGCACTCACATACACATTTTGCAGATGAGAAATGGGATAAATATAATTTTTCCCTCTCCCGATGCACAGATGTCATCAGAAACTATAGGAGAGTGCAGGTTGGAAATGAATACACCCTGTTTCACCAAAAAGAGAAAATAATTTTGGCTTTGAATAGCCAGAGTGAAGGAGGGGTAAGGAAAAGAGGTTGTAAATCCATTATGAATGTGGTGCTTGCCTTCATTCTTGTATGATGTTTCTTAAAGCTCTACAATTATATTATGTTAATGCAATGTACAGGCCAAGTTATAATGGCAGCTAATGTGGTTACCTCTGACTGTGCAAGAAAGCATTCAGTAAAGCTGCTGACCCATCACATGCTATTCAGCCCAGCTTTTCATGACCCAGGGTGGTTCAGGAGCACAGTGTAAGGGTCACACAGTGACTGTGGTCCCGCCGTCCACAGAGATTTCCTCAATTCCACAGGAGTGGTCGGGTCTCAGGCTTCAACATTAATGTATCCAGGCATTGCTTAGAACCAACCTCAGATGCTCTGATTTATTAATTAGGAATTAGGACTATCCATTTTGTACCTCTTCCTTTCAGGTTGTTCCCTTCTCTCTCCATTCTACTCCACCACAAAAGACACACTATGGTGCAGCGAAAAGAAGAAATCATTGCCAACGTAACTTGACAATGAGGCGGGGGAAAAGTGAAGAGGGTCTTGTGTCAAGCAAAAGAAAAGTAAACTTTACCCTAGAGAAAGTAATTTTTGACTGAGAGAAGTAGAAAGTGGCATTTTTAGAAAGATTAACAAGGAATCTGCATGGAAAATTGATTCAGAAGGAGGAGGACTGGAGAGACCAGTTTGGAGTCAATTATCCTAGACGGATGCCGAGGTGATGAGCATCTGAAGAAGGTAAAAGCAGGGAGAATGGAAATGGGGTCAGCATTCAAAGGATGTTGGTATGAAGACACTGATGATAGTAACAGCCAACACAAAAGCGGCACTTACTACACTTCTAAGTATTTTATGCACATTACAAGATTTAATTCTCTCATCCCTATGAGGTGAATACCGTTAGGAAATAGAGGTACAGAGGGCTTAAGAAACTTGCCAAGATTACACAAGTCGTTAGCAAAAGAGCTAAGAAAAGAGCCCAGGCAGTCTGTGTCCATATCCCACCTCTCAACCAGTGTACTATTTATACTACCCTGCCCTTCACAGTAAACAGTCATCCCCATATGATCTTGTAAGCTCTTACATGGTGGTACAGACAGGCATTACCAATTATTTCACAGACGGCAGGGTGGGAAGGTACAATCTTTGTCCTTACTATTGTAAAACACATGGCTCCTGGTCAGTGTATCAGTCCCCTTGGGGAGATGAAGCCTAGGTGCTGGCAGAACACACAATCCTTGACTTTTCTCTGTGATGGAGAAGCCAGTGCTTGAGGAGAATTGTTGATTTTCCAGGAGATCTAACTCCTTCTCTAGTGATGAGAAATATTGACCCTTTCAAATACACTTCTTGACTGCACCCTCTGCAGAGGATAGAAAATATCCACCAAAGGCAAGTTGAACATTTCATTTACTTGTGATGTGGCAGATTCCACAGAACCAGGATCAAATCATAATTGCTTACCCCTAAAGAATCCATTTCTATTCTAGCCCAATACCTGCATCCTAAAAGTACTGCTATTGGCTTGATACATTCACTTCCATTTTGTACTTCTCATACAAACTAGTAAACAAACAAAGAAAACACAAAGCAAAACCCCGTCTCCCTCTTTCGGTATGTGACTCTTGTCCATTGTGGTTTGCTGAGTATCTATCTGGTTCAGTTTAAAAGAAAGGCAGAAGACCCCTGGGATGGAATCACCAAAAACTCAAATTCACTCATTTTGGGTATTCTATGCTTTTGATGGATTTATTATATATTCCATTTTTGTCTTAAGCTGGTTGGGATTTAATTGCAATCAAAATTACTAATTCATTCAGACCTTATGAACTTACATCATTCTATTGACCTGGCCCAGATTTGCAAGCAGAGAATCCTACACACATCTTTCTTCAGCAGGTCTACAAGAACAAGGTGCCCCAGTGCATTCTTCGGCCAAGAGCTTCATCCATAAGGTGGAAGTTCAGCACGTGAAAACAGAGCTGTTAATAGGCAGCCATCAACACAATGAAGACGCCAATGGGTGTGGTCTAAAAGCAGAGCAGAGTTCATTACAAGAGAAATGAAGTCATTCTTGTTTAATGAAGAGGCACATCAGGAACATGAAAGTTGTCCAGCTTTGGGGCTCATGAAAAGCCAAGGGGCACTAACAAATCTGGGAAGAAGAGTTTAGGCTTATAACTGCTCTGAGTGCATTTGCATCGTCTCTGCCCTCAAAGAGCATTTAACCCAGTTGAATTGGGGCAGAAAGGAATTTTTTTTAACTCCTTTTTTTTTTTTTTTGCGGTACGCGGGCCTCTCACTGTTGTGGCCTCTCCCGTTGCGGAGCACAGGCTCCAGACGCGCAGGCTCAGCGGCCATGGCTCACGGACCCAGTCGCTCCGCGGCATGTGGGATCTTCCCGGAACGGGGCACGAACCGGTGTCACCTGCATCGGCAGGTGGACTCTCAACCACTGCGCCACCAGGGAAGCCCCAGAAAGGAATTTTTAAGAGTCACCTAGCCCTTTCCCCAGACTGCAGACAGAACTACCTACTCCGTTATTTAGAGAATCTTCTTTTTACCTTAGCACTGAGGAAGATCACTTCCACACAGGAAAGATGAAAACGGCGGATGTGTGTGTGCGCAAACATATGTATGTAGGTACTTAGATATGAATACCCCTCACCTCTTCCAGAATAAATGTAAGTGGCTCACAAGGATATATAAAATACCAGCAGGATGATGTCATATTTATCCTTCTGGAGTCTGCAGTTAAACTACGTGGGTTCACATCCCAGCTCTACTCTGACCTGGGAGTTTGGAAAGTCACTGAACCTCTCTCTGCATCAGTTTTCTCATCACTCTAATGAAGATAGTAATAGTCCTTATTATTAATAACTAGTACTGATAATAGCAGTTATTATAGTAGCTATGACATAGAGTTTTCCTGATTTTAATTAAGATAACCCATAGGGGCTTCCCGGGTGGTACAGTGGTTGAGAGTCCGCCTGCCGTTGTAGGGGACACGGGTTCGTGCCCCGGTCCGGGAGGATCCCGCATACCGCGGAGCAGCTGGGCCCGTGAGCCATGGCCGCTGAGCCTGCGCATCCGGAGCCTGTGCTCCGCAAAGGGAGAGGCCACAGCAGTGAGAGGCCCGCATACAAAAAAAAAAAAAAAAAAAAAAAGATAACCCATAGAAGACACTTACTGCAGTGTTTGGACCTAGACTCCACCCTCCACATGCTTGTTCTTACTATTGAAAGCTTACTTTAAAAAAAAATCTCAATTCCTCCCCTAACAGCTAGAGGAAATACTAAAGTGTGCTGAACTTTTGTTTCCTCATATATAAAAAAGCAGATAATTATTACTAGTATTTTGTAAGAATTAAATTAGTGCTATGTATTGAGTTCTTAACATATACCCTTGCAGGTAGTAAACACACAATAAATGGAAGTTGTTATTATTGTTAAAAATATTATTATATTTAGCAATAAAAAAATGGTGCAATTTAAAAGCAGGGGTAAAAAATAAAGAATAATAAAGATGGAGATAGAAAAATAAGCTGGGAAATTGGCTGAAATATATTTACAATGTCTGCGCACGGGTGTACCACAAAATTGGGTCTAGGTTTTCTGGTTGTCACCATAAAATGGGAAACTTTGCATTACACAATCACTGTGTCTGCTCAACAAATACTAATCACTACAGAAGATAGAACTATGCTGGCTACTAAGAGCAGGGAGTCATCTCTCTCATGGGTACTCTTAAAGAGCAGAAAACAACCTCCACAGCACCCTTGCAATAGACATTGCTGTGAGACCCATCTCTTATGCAGTGTGATAGCACCACACCAAAGTATAATTTAATAAAACAAAAAACAACTCTATAAGGGCAAAGGGTGGCAGCTGCACATCTCCAAGTACCAGCTCCTTCCAGATCATATTTTATCCCAAACTGCATAATATGGAAGAAATTCTTCATAATGAACTTCAAATTCTGCAAACAGTCCTTCCTAAATAGTCTCTCTTGACAGAATTTTTGATAAATTTGAGCAATAAGATTAAATCGGCAGGCTGACAGAGTGTAAGAGAGTAGAATTTTAAATCTTACTGTGATGGAGATCATAGAGTTTCACTTATTAACTAATTCTAAAACCCAACAACTCATTATCAGGAGGAAAGTCTAACTTGAATTCTATTAAAAAAGTATAGGCTGGGACTTCCCTGGCGGTCCAGTGGTTAAGACTTTGCCTTCCAGTGCAGGGGGAGCTAAGATCCCACGTCTTGTGGCCAAAAAAACCCAAAACATAAAACAGAAGCAATATTGTAACAAATTCAATAAAGACTTAAAAAAAAAGTCCACATTAAAAAAATCTTAAAAAAAAAAAAGAGTATAAGCCAATGCATACTTCTCTCTCCTCCTAGATGATGGAGAATGGTCAATATTACCGGTACAATGACATATTATGTACTGGAAGGTAGCTCAAAACTTCCTTCTGGTCCTTTTGATACACATGGTGACCATAAGTTACTGGTTTAGATGGATTCAGTGAGCAGTGATTTATCATGTATCCTTATATTGAACTTTGGAAGATGAACTCATCTTACCTGTTGAATATGATTTACACAGATTATTGAGACAGAATATTTGCCCGGTTATCCTGATAGTAAAGGCAAAAGCACACACACTTCCTCCCAGATACAGTAATAAACACTTCATTCAGGCATACAGATTGCATCTGAGAAGCAAAGCTCTAAAGGGTTGTAGCGAATACGTGTCTGTAAGAAGAGCTAGAAGGAATTCTTCTTAAACAAATATTATAACTGAGCATGTTAAACTCTGTTAAGCTTAGTTCAAGCTTGCTTAACAGTGTTTACCTTGGAGCTGGATGTATTAAATTCTGAAATGCAATTCAAGTCAACAATTCGAATTCCAAAAGATCGTGCTTGAAATGGAATGTTCTCTTTTTATAACGTAAGTTTTCAAATTGTTTTTAATTGGCCTGCAGATTTCTAATAAACATTAGCTGAAAATGTGATGAACCTTGAGTCTTCACCTTGCTGAAAAAGATAAAGTGTGATTTCAATATGCCTATCAATTTGCTGTGTAATAAGGCAAGATTGGGTGGGTCTTTTCAGTTTTAGAAAAATGAATCTAATTTCCATAAGACAATTTGAGGCACTGTTTAATAGGCTTTTACCTGTCAGACAAAAGCACAGGGAGAAATTGCAAGTTTTGGCTTCCCCCATGCACATGACAGGAAGGAACACACTCCACACATACATCACTGACACAAGGGCTCAGGTTTGTGTAGCTGTCCTACTCTCCTTTCCAAGGCAGGGCGAAAGGCAACAATGGTTTTGCTCCAAGATGAAAAAGAACATAAACAGCAGCCCAGAAAAGAAGCCTCCAATGTTTTTCCTACAAGAAACAAAGTAGTCTTTGCTCCAGCTTGGAAAGGAGTAATTCTCATGCTTTCTGAGGCTCACACCCCCTCTACCAAGTGCTCCTGCGATACACAGATTCATTTCTGGCACAAACTCAGGTAGGAAAGGACTGGAGCTGCTGACCCAGAAACCAGCTTTTTTTGGCTGTCTTGGAGCAGGGACACAGTTATTGGGATTTCCTAAGCCTAAGCACATATATTTATCTGGCGAGTGGGGAAGGGGATGTAGAAAAGTGTTTTTTGTTTTTGTGTATTTTGTACTCAAAATTTTTTTCTTTTGTATTTTTAAGTGCATGGTTGTTACACAAATCATTAGCAGGTTGTAAAACCCCTTCTTTGTTAACAAATCTTTTTGGCTTTTATTCTTTATGGGTATTTGTGATTTATGGGCAAGGTACAAACACGAAATATACAAGCAGCTCTCATGTTGTTAGAAACAGGACCTGGCACAGAGACTCAAGAGTGTTCTTTCCAAGTAACATTTGAAGTTATAATAATGTCATTCCTAAGGTTTTGTCCAATTCCATTTCTGTCTGTGTCCCTCCTTACCTGGAATTATGATTCTAGATAATTAGGGAAAATGAACATGTGATTTTTTTCTCTAAACATCTATAAGAGACTGTGTAAAAACCCATTCTTATTTTCCAAGAAAAAGTGGTAAATACAAAGAGAACACTGAAGAGTTTCCAGTATCATCTTCATCAGAAATACTAAATTTCATCAGGTAAGGTAAAGAAATTCTACCCAGTTTGGGGAAATGGCCAATTATAGATAAATACGAAGAAATCAAATCTGGTCAGAGACTCTGAATCCAAGAATGGTAAATATAGTGGTCATAGGTATTTAAATACTTCCAGTTCCAGTTATCTATTGCTATTTAACAAACCATTATATATTTAGTAACTTAACACTATTTTATTATTTTCACAATTCTGAGGGTTCGGTGGGCAGTTTTTCTGCTGCTGTCTGTCACTGGGGATCAGTCGTGTGGCTGCAGTCATCTGGCAGCTCGACTGGGGCTGGAAGGTCCAAGACAACCTCCTTCACACATGCTGGCTATTGGCTGGGGCCCCTCACTTGTCCTCCAAGTGAACACTCCCTCTCCAGTGAGCTAAGTTAAGCTTCTTCACAGCCTAGTATAGTCTCAGGGCTCTAAGATAGTGAAAGAAGAAGCAGTAAGGCCTGCCAAGGTCTGGGCTCTAGAATTTGCACACCATGTTTTCTGCCACTTTCAGGTCAATGAAAATCACATATTTGACCCAGATTTAAGAGGTGGGTAAATAGATTCCATGTCTTGATGGGAGGAGCAACAACAAACATTGCAAAGAGCATGGTTCACTAGGGGTCGCTATTCTAACAATCTACCACATTTCTGAATTATTTGATTGAAATAAAATACATTCTATCAAACAAGTTTTTTGGTTTAAAAAAACCTTCCATTGTAGTCATTCAAGAAAGAAGTTAAAAATCTTGGTAGATGAGACTCTATCAATGTTACACAGATTACAATTTCTGGAAGAGCAGTGCTTTCTGTTTCCAAAATGTGGCCATTAGCAGCTACTCTCTCTGTACATTACTTGGCACTTAGCAGAAGCTCAGTAAATTTCTGTTGAATGAATGAAAGAAGAAATAATGATATATAATCCAATTACAAATACAAAAAATCAAGTCAGATACAAGTTTGAAAAGCAGCTTTTTAATTCTTTATCAAGAGTTTGAATTGGACTTCTAGCATATCTGTGACTTCCCTTCTTTAGTTCCTTGCCCTTAGATATTTGATATTGAATAAATGTTTGTTCTCTGTAAAATAAGCTGATGAATTTAGGACTTTTCTCTGAATATAAAGAACCATTTTAAGACAAAATTATTGATTCCCATTGATTCCTGATAATTAATCCATGTAAAGTTAACATAATCTCTCTGTTAAAAAAAAAAAAAAAAGAGGCTTAAAGTTTATCCCAAACTCCTGACATATTGTCACATCAACTAAAAAGTACCTGTTGGAACTGCAACCACCATGAGAAAAAAAATTGTTGTTTGGTTACCTACAAGAGAACTATAGAAAGGAACATTCTTTCGAAAATGATTTTTGTATTAATAAGAAAAATATAGAGCACTAGGTAGTAAGGGTGGGATTGTTGTTGAGGATATGTATGTGAATATGTATGTGTGTATAAATGTATATGGGTGCGTGTGCTGGCTATCCAGCTTTTGAGCACTCCTCTGATTTTTGAGGCATTCCCAGTGAAACTTGGTGACAAGAAGCCAGTTACCCTCTATCCTCACTTCTGGCAGCTAAGATATGCACCTTCTACCCCTCTGGGTCTTAAAAGCTTGAGACAATGAAACAAAAACACATGGATAATTGATAAACTATTTACCACAAATGGCAGCAATATTCCTATGAGTCCATCAGGGTAATGGGAAGTGGCCAGGAGCCTGAATGGTGTTTCCTACCCAGATAGTTATGACATTCCAAAATTAGCTCATCCCCTGATGCTCAGACACCCTTAGTTCCTTTATCAGAGCCTGGTTTTCACAGGTATCAAGTCTGTGAACGACCTATTGTCCTTCCAGGAAATTTTTTTCCCTACTTAATTTTGTTGCCTTCTGATACTTGCAATCAAGAACTGGCTGACAGAGGGAAGTCCATATTTTTATGTTTTCTTCATTTAATTTAACTCTTCAAACGAACTTTAAGTGAATCAAATAGATAAGTTGAACGAACATCTAAAATTCTACTGCCGAATTTTGAAATCTTCACATCAGGGATTAATAGGATGTAATAAACTTCCTCAAGGATTAAAAATTTTCAGAGAATTTCTTTTGACCAGAATTGGCTGTGGTATGAAAAAGAGCTGTTGCATCCATATATACTTTTGGAGATTTGAGGATACCAAGTACTAACATATCATCCTCAGTAGAGCCTTTTCCAATGAGAAAAGACAAAGGAAACCAGATGAGATCAAAGCATCTGCTTCATTACTCAAAGCAGAGGACCCAGTCATTACAAAGTAATGCCTCTTCTTACACAAAATGCAGGGCAACATTGCACAGTGGAGAAAAGCTAGGTTCTGAAGCTACACTGGTTGGGTCCAAATTTGGTTCTGCCATTAGTACATGTGTGACTTTGATGGAGTCACTTTCCATCTCTGTACTTAACTTTTCTCATCTAAAACTCTATAGCCAAGGGTTGCATGAGGATTAAATGACTTAGTATTTGCAAAGCACATATGCTTAGCACATGGCTGGCACTACATGGGTTTGCTAAATAACTAACTGAAATGCAAAAGTAAGTGCTGTTGAACTGTATAGCATCTTATATAATTGTATGTAATCTCAAAACGTGTTATAAATAAAAAACACAAAAAAGACCTCTCCCTTTTTCATAGTTATGAAAGTTAGGCATTAAAATAGGATGAAGTCATTGCTCAAGATCTGTAGATAAAGCATTTATTCATTCATTTACTCACTCAACCACAATATAGTGAGGGTCTGTTATGTGCCAAGCACTATATTGCCCTGTATACTTGGTTGGCATGGAAGGCAAATTCAGAGTTACTGTCTTCAAGGAAGTTTCAATTAGAATTTCTTAAGTGTCCTTATCTTCAAATAGCTGAAATAATCAAAAAAAAACATAAGTGAAAAATCTATCTATTCCTTTATGCCCATCTAAAGAAGGAGTTTGCAATTTTTTTTGTTTTTCTATAAAGGACCAGACAGTAAATATTTTCAGCTTTGTGGACCATATGTTGTCTCTCTGTCACAACTATTCTACTTTGCCATAATAGCACCTAAGTAGCCACAGACATTATATAAATGACAAAGACAGCTGAGGACCAGATCTGGCTCACGAGCCATTGTGTGCCAGTCTCCGCTCTAAAGGCCAGGGGAAACCCTGTCATCCTTATAAAAGAGTTAGTTACTCCTGAATCACAGGAGAAGAATACTCACCACCCATTTTATTTATTAACACAATGTCCCCAAGCCTTGGGAAATAACTTAGAACAGCTAACATAACAGAAGAAAGGACAAAGAAGCAGAAACCTATAGATACCCTTTCAAGCCTTCTACGGTACATACTGAGCAGGGGAAACTTCAAATTCTGAGCTGCACATTTCAATATGTTGCTAATTATGATTAATTCCTTTTGTATTCATTGTAGGAACATTAATCATGATTAATTAATTTGGTATGAATGTGGATATAGCATTTAATTTCTCCCAAATTTCAGGGAAGCCTATATCAATGAATAATTGAACAAAAATGAGTTGTAGAGGAAGGCAACAGAAAGTTTGCAATGCCAACCACAAAATGCAAGATGAAACGGTATTAATATAGCATTAAAGCACTGCTTTTTCTTTTTTCTTTTTTTTTTTTGCGGTACGCGGGCCTCTCACTGCTGTGGCCTCCCACACCGCGGAGTACAGGCTCCGGACGCGCAGGCTCAGCGGCCATGGCTCACGGGCCCAGCCACTCCGAGGCATGTGGGATCTTCCCGGACCGGGGCACGAACCCGCATCCCCTGCATCGGTAGGCGGACTCTCACCACTGCGCCACCAGGGAAGCCCTAAAGCACTGCTTTAATGCTATATTAATGAGTGACGAGTTCAGTAGGATATAAACACAGTATATGTGCCTCTTAGTAATACCTTATAGTGCATGAATATTTGTAGGGATATAAGAAACTCCAGAGCTAGGGAATGACACATCTCAGGTTCAGGCAAAATTGGTACTGGCTCTCTACTCCTCACCTCTGATCCACTTTCCAGAATTTCTGACAGAGTGACATTTCTCAATCACAGCAGAGAAAAATTCTCAGTTGAAGAGACTGAGGTCTGAAATTGTTTTTTTATGATTCTTTCTTTTACAAGGTCAAAACAACAGTTTGTCGTCCTCCCTTCCTCTGTCTAATATGCATACATTAGTGTCTTGGCAGAGTGTCAGTTAGTGGAAAAACAATATCATTAATTGATATATGCCTTCCATCCCTAGTGCCAAATCGATGTTTCAGTTTTTAAAAAGTGTCCCTTTTCTCTAGGTAATACCAGAAATTATATCGGGAATTACCATCTAGCACAGATTGAGAGTGGGAAGATAAGAAACGTGCACAAAGTAAATTCTATTACAACAATACTCTGAACCAATCACATTCTCTCACTAACTTTAATTGGAAATGTTATTTCATTCCTTCCCATTTTTTGCTACTGTTGGCGATATTTTAAGGCCAGACCTACTGAAAAGTTTAAAACCAGAAAAAGGAAAGGCTTGAACAATTAAACCACAGGAAAAACAAGTGCAACCAGACAAGAAACAAACTATTTCCTTCACTTCTTCTTTCCTTCCTCCCTTCTTCCCTCCCTCCCCACCTCTTTCCTTCTTTTTCCCTTTCTTCCTTCTTTTTTTTCCCCCCTTCCTCCTTCCTTCATTCTTTCATTTCTTCTCCTTTTTAAAAAAAATTTTTTTAAATCAATTTGCCTTCCCTACAACATAACTTAGCTAGGACACACCATTCACATTCCAAGCCCACCTACTAGTTTAGGCTATTGTTGCCTCTGTAAGAACCAGCTCAGATATGGACTCCTCATATTTCTCTAGGATGAGTCAGTTGTTCTTGTGCACCCGTGGTATTTCTCTCTTATCTCCATAGTCTGTCATGTTGGACTGGGATGATATCTCATATTACCTGTGCTTTAAGACTGTGAGCTCCTTGAGAACAGGTTCTCGCAGTCCCCAACTCATCTTTGTGCCCTCTCTCCCAGTTTTGTGCCTGACACATGGTCTAGTCCATGCTTCACACGTTTTGTGAGACGATTACCGCACTTTCTGCTTGTCTGCTTTTTACATTAGTCACCTCTCCTCTCTAACCCATGGGATACAGAAGAGAATAAAAAAAAATTTAAGTAGCATTTTTGCCAGGCTAATTTTCAGTTCAAACATTTGCAGCAGTTTGATATTTCATATTATTAGAGAGCCTAGGTTTTTCACTTTTGCTATCTATCACTTAGTATCATCAAAATAATTCCTATTACTGCTATACCCAAACGAATGTGCACATGGTTCCAGATGATTGATTTCTCCACTTTTACACATCAGCTTTTCTTTTCCAACTCTTAGCTATTTCCTACTAAAAAACAAAGGAAACAAACCAACAGCAAGGACAATAAAACTGCTCAAGCTTTCTGTTCTGGGACCCTGCCCTTGTTTACTTCTTATTGGACAAATAATTCTGTAAGTTCTCTTTCTCAGCTCTTGTCTGCTATCTCTGTTTGAATGTTGCTTTGTGTGTGCTCTTAAAGCCACTGCATAAGTGTGTGTTTTTGCTTCATTATCTGTATCACATATTCCTTAGTGGAAGTACAAGCAGGAAAGTTGTAGTTGTTTATCGTTTTGAACAATATCTTTGGGGGCAACATCTCTCCTCTCCATTCTTACCCGGGTGGTTGGGTGGGATTGATTCACCCCCAATACTAGATGTGGGCCATGACTGAGCCTTTTCCACTGGCCGAGAGATTCGCTCAAGGATGGGGATACAATCCTATCAGATTCAACAATTTAATAGAAGATATTTGTTAGGATTCTAGGGAAAAGGAGCTTCTCTCTTCTCTGAGACTTAAGAATCAGTCTTTCTTTTCTGGTTGATATGTTGAAGATGTTCCATCCAGAACCACTGGAGATGTATTTTGGTAGAGAGTTAGAGCTGCTGTGCCCAACAGAATCCCCTTTATGAAGGACAAGAGTGGATTGACTGCAAGAAATTATGCCCTTGGTGATATCATTTAAACTGCAAGAGCAAGCTTCCACTGAAGCCAACCTCTGGCTTTTTTGTATGTGAGACAATAAATTCCCATTATGGTTTAAGCCATCTTGCATTGGGTTTCCTGCCACTGAAAACTACAAGGTTTCTTACTGAACTATGGGTTAGCATAGAGCTGTATTTGAATCCTGACTGCATCACATTACAACCTGAACAGTCAAATAAACTCAGAGTCTGTCCTGGTTTTCCCATCTGAAAAATGGAGATGACATCTACTTACTGAGTTTATATAACACTAAGAGACATTTATAAATATCTTGGCTCATCAGGGGGCTCAACCAATGTTAGTTGCTGTTATCATTAGCTATCAATTTAGATTAATCTCCAAGTCCTAGTGCTTTACACAGTTACAGACACTCAATACAATTGTCAGTGAAGATTGTTCAAAACACACACACAGATGTACATGTACATGTGCATGAATGCTCATATATATACGTTTCTATGCCACATGTCTGAAATGAGTCATAATTCACAAGAGGTAGGTGGCGAGTAGCTATTTGCAAAGCTGGATTATAAATCTCTGATTTAATAAACCTTTCTAGAGCTACAGAGTTTTATTCCCATTTGACAAAGATCTGTAGAGCTTTTACCAACTTGTGACAAGAGGCCATTTTTCCCCACTTTGATGAGCTCATACTGTTGCTGGGCTGTATCTTGTAAATCAGGGAAAATCATCATACAAATTCTTCTGGAAGAATTGGATATGTCAGCTGATCTCGGCCCCATTAATTTCCAGTTGCTCATTTTACACAAATTATATTAGTTCCTCCCTGGGGTGGGAGCCCAGGGGCAGAATGAGGGAGAGGGTGGGAGGGAGAAGAGGTTAATGGAAAGCTACACTATGTTTTCTAGGTTTTCACACCTACAGTGAGAACAGAAGGAAACCTCTTACCATGATAGATGTGTGGTTCAGACATTTCTGCTATGGAGACTAAAGACATTTAGTCTAATATCAGAGACTCAACCTTGATTTCTAGATCTTATTGGTAATATAGTAAACACAAGCTTAGTCCTTCTACACCAAAAGGAGGAACTGTAGTCACTGTTTTCCCGGTGATGGACCAACACCAACGAGTGGAAAGCAGTATCAGAAGTGTTAAGGGGCAGATGGTTGATTGCACAATCATCTAGAACCAGGACCTGCTAAGTGTTTACCACTCGGCCATGGGAATGAGGACAAGGTGCTGGGGACATAGCTCCAGGTTTATCTGATGGCTTGTCAGCCAGCGCTGTACCACTTTCATCACCCAGGCCGACAAGTTTTGCCGAATCACGAAATATCTTGTTTTAAGGCGTGCAGATGTCTGTGTGTGTCTTGTAAACAATCTGGGGGGTTGGGGAATCAAACGACAAAGGGCAGCTTTGCAGATCACAGCCCAGGATGATTGCTTGACAGGTCTGTGCCAACTCTGCTGGTGAACAAATAAAAACGAGCCATTCCCCTTCTCTGAGGACTCTGTATTTTTAAAGGGGGATAATAAATGCAAAGCTGTGCAAAGCCTGGCTGGGGGAAATGTGAAATCCATCTCCCATGATTTGCATAACATAATCAGCAGTGCTCTGACAATCAGGCTGGGGAGGCAGTTGGAACATGTGCTCCAGGGAGAGGTCCTGGAGCGCAAGCCCCAACCTGCCTGCTGCAAGTTCCTGATCTTGACCCCTGCCCGGTGACTAGCACCCCTCAGACACCCTCCCTCCCCAGAGTTGAAGACCACTAGAGCTGGCACCCTCTCCTCACTCACTGGTCCCTCCACAAGAAGTGAGGACCACCCCACAATAAAGTCTGCCTGCATTACCTGTTCCCGTCCCCTGAAAGAAACTGACATTTGTCCAACGCATATCTGTGTGCCTGGTGACATGACTGAGAGGGAGCATTTCACACCATTTCTTGCTTTCTGCATGAATGACTCATTTTTCAGGGATGCCGTTCTGGCCATTTCAGAAGGTGTCTCGAAATGAAGGTAATTCATATCATTGTAATTCTACAGCACGCAGTGCTACAGGGTCCATTTTGCATTAATGTTTCCATGGCAATCAGATACTTGACATTTTATTTAAACTATTAATCTAGAATTGCTCACCAGCCTATAAGAGGAAAGTCAAACCACATGATTTCACTTCTGGAACCAATACGGAACCAATAGGTTAGTTGCATAATTAACTTTCATTGTTTCAAAAAACCATAGTCCAATAGGTGCTAAACACATCACAGAATTTAAGCTCACCCCCAAATGCTCCCTTTGGGGCCTCCTTTTGTTACTTACATTCAAAAGAGATTGCACAGGCTGGACTGGGCTTCCCATGGCCTCCCCCTCTCCCCCTTGCTAGGGCCTTCCACACCAGCCCCTGCACACTGAAACTCTTGAGTCAATTCAAACTGCATATGATTAAAAGATGGAAATATTCCCCATGGACACTGGGCAATTTATTTGTGAAAAAGATTTAATGAAGAATTTCAAAGCAGCCGGTGCCCTACAAAGAAAGCTCATTTGTGAATCTCTATGTTCTCTCTGCTGCCCTGAGCACAGCAGAGGGGCGGAGGAGGAACCAGTGCCCTGCAGCTATTGCCAAGTGTATCACATGTGAGTTTCTCAAGATATAAATATTCCCAGGCAGCTAAAGGCATTAGAACAGGCTGCTTTTAGATGGTCACCTCTAGGCTGGGCCTCCCCTAGCCAATTTGGGAGAGAGGCTGTCTGCCTTCAGTCTCCTCGAGGTCCTGCTCGCTCTACCTTCCCAGCCCTTAATGGGATCCTCTGACCCAAACATCCCAAGACAAAGCCACAGAGTCTCTTTCCTGAAGGGCTCTGCTTCTTTCAGCATCACAGAATGACCTTGCTCAATCTCCCTATCATTTAGTATTTGGATTCCAGCTGATACAAACTCCCCACACTCATACAATAATAGGCAATAAAGGATAATAAAATTCAGTTTCCTGGAACATTGAAGCTTCAGAATAAGAGGCATCTGAATTCGAACCCTCCCTTACTAGCTGTCTGACCTTGGACAAATTATGTGAAATCCTTGGGCCTCAGGCATCTCAGTTGTAATTTGGAGAAAATAATTTCTCACTTAAGGGTTTCTTGGTGTGTGTGGACTTAATAAGATTATGAAAATAAAGCTCTTAAATCCACTTTAAAATACTGGTTATTATTTGTAGCAGAGGAAACAACATTGGACACAACATCTTGATCCAAATAAATAAACTTTAATGGAGAACTGACAGGACCCTCCAAAGTGCAAGAGAGGGCCAGTCAAGGGGATGCCTTTCAGGGCTCTTCAAATTACCTCAAGGAAGTGCTACCCACAATGCAATATAATCTGAATCAAAACTACTGCAGAATTTTTGTAGAAATTGACAAGCTGACTTTAAAATTATATGGAAATGCAAATGACCTAGAATAATCAAAGCAGTCTTGGAAAAAAATAGCAAAATGGGACTTAAATTGTCTGATTTCAAGACTTACTATAAAGCTACAGTAATCAAGAGTAGTACTGGCATCAAGATCAACACACAGATCATTGGAACAGAACAGAGAGCCCAGGAATCGACCCATGCTTAGATAGTCATTTGATTTTTGACAAAGATGCCAAAGCAAGCCAGTTGGGAAGGAAAAGTCTTTTTAACAAATGTTGCTGGAATAAATGGATATCCATATGGAAAACAAAAACAAGACCCACAAACCCGCATCCTACCTTATTCTGTACACAAAAATTAATTCTAGATGGTGCATTTCTATAGGTAAGAACTTTTAGAGGATAACATAGGTGGGTATCTTCATGAATTGGGGATAGAGAAAGATTTCTTAGGTCACAGAAAACAATACCATAAAAAAAACTGGTATATTTGGCTACATCTGAATTAAAAACTGCTTATTTAAAAAACTCAGTTAAGAAAATAAAAGGTAAGCCACAGACTGGAAGAAAATGTTTGCAAAACGTATCTGACGGAGGACTCCATAGCCAGGGTATATAAAGAAATCATACACCTCAATAATAAAAAACACCAACCACTCAATTAAAAATGAACAAAATATTTGAAAATTTTGCAAAAGAAGACATACAAATGGTCAATACACACATTAAAAGGTGCTCAACATCATTAGTCATCAGGAAAATGCAAATTAAAGCCACAATGACATACCACAAAACATCCATGAAAATGGCTAAAATGGAAAGGACTGATGACAGCAAGTGTTGGCAAGATTATAAAGGAACTCATACATTGTTTGTGGGAAAACTGTGAGTCACTTTGGTAGAAGTTCTGTAAGTTTCTTGTAACACTAAACATATGTCCTATAACCCAACAATACCTATAACCCATGATTCCACTTCTAGGTACTCACCCAAGAGAAATGAAAACTATGTTCACAAAAACATTTGTACAGGAATGTCCATGGATGCTTTATTCATAATAGCCCCAAACTGGAAATAACCTGGGGGTCTATCAACAAGATAATGAATAAACTAATTATAGTATATTCACACAATGGACTAATACTCAGGAATAAAAAAATTAACTGACATATGCAACAACATCAGTAACCTCAAAAACATCATATTTGAGTGGAAGAAGCCATATACAAAAGAAAATATACCATATGATTCCATTCACATGAAATTCTAGAATAGGAAAAGCTAACCTATGGTGGAAAACTGTGTAACAGTCATTGGAGATGGGGATTGATCTCTAGAGGCATGAATACCATTATCTGGATAGACATTTGGGTTACATAGATGTGTGTGTTTGTTAAAAGTTAGTGAAAATACCCTTGAGTTGTACATTTCCTGGTATACACATTTTATATCAAAAGAAAAATGTTAAACCTTGAAGTTTGGTTAACCATATGCACACTGAAGTGTTTAGGAGGAAGTATATGGCTGTCTGCAATTTCCTTTGAAAGGGGGAAAGAATCAGATGGATATAAGTGTAGGTAGAGCGATGGATACACCAACAGAATATGTGATAAAGTAAACACAAGGAAATGTTAATGGTAGAATCTGGAGGATGTTCACTAGAAAATACTTTCACCTGTCTGTTTGAAAATTTTCAAAATAAAATGTAGGGGGAAAAGGTATTACTTACTGCTTCTGTTTACTTGCCGTTACTTTAAAGAACTTTCAAAAGGCACATTACATGCTTTGGTGTTTAGATTGATTAAATTCTACGTGTTCACTTAATCGACAAACAGTTTGGGGACGGGTGTTCTGCTCTACAGTGGGCACTGGGATAGGCACTGGAGAGCCAGTAGCGAATGATATAGTAATAGACTCTGCCCCATGGAGCTTACATTCTGGTGGAGACCAATATATAATGAGCAAATAAATAGACTAATTACAAGTGGTGATCTGTTATAAAGGAATCAATCACAGGGCTGAGACTGAAGGGGCTGCAGGACAACCCATCTTATGTAGGACGGACACAAAGAGCCAGCCATGTAAGCTGGGGCTATTTGGAGAGTCAAGAAGAGCAATCCAGTGGAAAGTACAAGTTGTGCGTGACTCTGGGCACAGGCAAACAGCTGAAAGGCTGGTGGGGCTGGCCGGGGAGAGGAATTCAAAATGAAGATGGAGAGCCAGACAGGAGCAGGATGAATGGGGCTTTGTAATTCATGGTAAGGGGTATTCTAAGTGCAGTGGGAAAGCGAGAGTTCTAATCAGAGCGTGACATGATTAGATTTATGTTTTAAAATCAGTGTCCCTGTTATGGTGGGCATGCCCTTGACAGAGTGCTGCAAGTCCAAAAGGAGAGACCAGTTATAGAGCCTGGGTGAGAGACGACAGTGGCATGGATTAAGGTAGTGACAGTAGGAATGGAGGGAAGTGGGTTGCTTCCCGATGAGCTGTGGTCGGAGGCTGGACATGCCTGTTCTGGTTCTAGATATGTACCCATACATACATATATGAAAGCAAAAAGCAGACTCATAACTAAATGCCATAACGATGCCCTGAAGTCAGGAGGGAAATGAGTTTGTAAAATGTTTTTCAGTCCTCCTGGGAGGGAGATCGGGGCAGTGGAGGTGAGGCTTCCTTGTTCTCACCTTCCAAACCAGCAGTGCTGGTGTTTTTTGTCATCCTATTACTATGTTAGTGGGCTGTATATTAAGATCTTCTAAAAATTAGTTAATAAAAATAACCGTTAAGAGTCTAGTTTGTGGGGCTTCCCTGGTGGCGCAGTGGTTGAGAGTCCGCCTGTCGATGTAGGGGACACGGGTTCGTGCCCCGGTCCGGGAAGATCCCACGTGCCGCGGAGCGGCTGGGCCCGTGAGCCATGGCCGCTGAGCCTGCGCATCCGGAGCCTGTGCTCCGCAACGGGAGAGACCACAACAGTGACAGGCCTGCGTACCGGAAAAAAAAAAAAAAAAAAAAAAGTCTTTTTTGTGTCCACATGGGCTAAAGAGGGGCGCTTTTAAAGTCATTGGTATTTCTATCAGTGAAGCTCCGTTAAAGACCCCTGCTGTTGGAGAAAATAAGAGTCTTTTTTGGTTGGGTTTTAAACTAATCCTCCAGATTGCTTGTCAGTCTGTATTAATCAAAATCACTAGATAACTACTCAGTACTGTTCCACTTTGCTCACATAGACAGTCATAGTATTTCATCTTAAAAAAAAAATTGTGAAATAAAAACATCATGGCAATCTGGCTCCCACATCTGTCACCGTGCTGTTGGCCAGGGCTAATTTGGCTCATTTGGTGAAGTTAGTCAGGGCCACAGCTCCACAGTGGTCATACTTCGTCTTCCACTCTCAGAAGCTCTTCCTTCTGAGGACAAGCTTCTCTGATAGAGAAGCTTGCAGGGCTCTTCTTCCCTTCGAGACCTCTAAATCGTATTTTTAAACCTGGATTTTTTATGGTTAGGACCAAAGGCTGACTACTGTTCATATACGAAGGACTTACTGCAATTCTGTTTACCTTTCTACTGTGAAGAGGATTCATTTCCGTTGAAGTGAGAAAGCTCTGTCTTAATTGGGTATGTCAAGAAAGGAAGATATTAAACCAGGCTAGATATGTAAACTTGTTTTCATTAGGTAATTGCCATTGGAGTCTTAGAGAAGGTAAAATAACCTTTCCTCAAACAAGCAAGTGATCACTCTTAATACAGCATGCAGACAAAAGTCTAATTCATGGATGCGCCTACTGTGTCTTTATGCCTCTCTGTTCCTTTCTGTGGGCCCAATATACTTTTGTGCAGAGCCCTACCTCATATGTCAAGCCATACAGTGACCTTATAGAGAAGGAAGTTGGCTACCAAGTACAGTTTTTCCACCTACGAGGACCCTCTTACCCCTCCCTGGGAAGGGTCTGTGCTGCTGAATTATTCCCCTGATAAAATACAATGGACTTGCTCTGAAACATCTGAGGTTTACCTCGTCTCCCTTGCAACCAGGGTACCTGCCCGCTGGGTGGCTTAGCTGATGTTTGGAGAGTCGTACACACAGGGATTGGACAAAACTCTTTGGTTTCCTCTCCCTTGCAGTCCTTGCAGTCATTGCAAGGCAGCAAAGGTCATCCCTCCTCCATTGTGCTTGTGTTCAAGGAAACTGCAAAGTTAAGAAGGAACAGGGATTATCAAGAGGGACTTCTGGAACTTTCATTTTTAACCTGAGTTGAAAACACGGGGGGTTTGCAGACCTTACTGGTAACCCTTTAAACTGAAGTCAAAGGGTTCAAAAAGAAAAGGAAAGTCTGTGAAATATATACTAAAGGAAGAAACCACAGTGAGAGAGGGAAGTAATATGTGATTTGGGATAGATGCCTTTGACATATTCATTGATCTCAGAGACTTGCAGAGCGCTGATAGCACTCTGGCCTCAGGGTGAGGGGCCTTGCCAGCTTCCAGATCAAAGGAGCGCCTAGGTGCTGAATCCCTGGCGTATTCCCAAGCAAAAGTGCCTGGAGCCACATTTGCTAATTACAGGTTGTGTTCTGCTGTTTCCAAACAGGGTGAAAGTGACAGAAGTTTAACTGTGAATAATTACACACTTGAATAAGTATGTGATTAGCACTATTTGTTGTGGTCGGGACTGGAGTGATGGGACAAGAATGGAGTGATTGCATTATTTACAGCTTAATTGTAGACAAGTAATTACTTGTGTAAACGGATGGTGTGGGGTGAGAGAGGACCTGCAGAAGAATGTAGATGATCTGAAATTCAACTTCTTAAACCAGTCACCCTGGCCCCCTCCGCCAACCCCCTCTGAGCTTGATAAAGAGAATCAACTATGCATTTCTTGAACGAAATCCTTTAGAATGTTAAATGTCTTGTTCAGTCTAAGCAAAGGATCAGCACAGACATTTAAAAAAAATCTCAGCTTGGAAAGTAATAAATCACAAATGCCACCTAGTGGTTCTTAGTATCCGGTCGCTGCATTATCTCTAAGTGTAGCCATAACCCTGTTCCAGTGAGGATTTTTCTAGTGGAGGAAGGGGTGTTCTAGCTATGGAATTGAATTGAATGGACCAGAACTCCAAGTCCATCACTTCATCCCCAGTTTCTCTCCTTACCCCCGCCTGCCTCACCAATCCGCCTTAAAACCCGCCTACGCAGATCACCATAGTCTGAAATTCGTCTCCACTTTACACCATTGTAACTTCGACAGATACAGTGGAAATTTGACTGCAAATCACTTTGTAGTTTTTACTTTCCCCAAGCCACTAAAATAATAAATGAAAAAGTCAATAGTTTTCTTGATCTGGGAGTAGACTCATGGTTGTGTTTCCCTGCCTCTCACTTCTCATTCACCAGGTGGTTTAAAGCCACTTTCCCAATTACTACACCCTTCGTTTCAAGTGTTCACATCTAGATTTGAATCCAGAGGGGCCCTGGTGCTAAAAACTCTCCCAGAGGAAGTGCCTGTATGCTAAGAGCTTTGGAGGGGAGGAGCAGAGAGAATAATTTTTTGTTAAGTCTTGTTTCTTTTCACACGCTCCCTTCTCCCTGAGCTTCTTCTCATGATTTCATTAAATAATAAATAGAAAAATCAATTTTCCTTAACAGGTCAACATTGTACAAGTAAAATGTCTTGAACAGGGCCCAGAGGCTATTGCTGTAAACCCAACAGTACAAGCTGAGCTGAAAGCTGCCCTGCTGTGCGGCTCTGCGCAGATGCCGTCTTCCACAACCAACAGGGCTGCCTTCAGAGTCTCTGTTCCTCTGGTTGTAACACCAGGAAAAATTGTAGTGGTGGTGCGCCTGTCTCAGGCCACCAACCTAAGGTGCCCTTTGTATCGGGTGGTCGCTTTCCATTTGAGACAGCTACAGTTTCATATACAGGTTGTCATTTCCTATTGCGGGTCCATTTCCTTGTGTGATTACCACTCTCAGCAGGATATCCGTGCCATTCCCTTTGTGAGACACTCCCCTGCAGGTGACCAGGGTGACCTCTCTCCTTCTCAGGACTGCCTGCGCAAATCCTTGGATTCTATCTCCCCTCAAGATATGTCTAATTAGATCACAGGGACACCACTTACTGGTATGTCACCAGAGGTCCTTAAGTTCGGCACATCACCCTTAGATGATGTATTAATTTCGCTTCTTTATTTTCTGTGTTTCCGATGCTTTGACAGTTGGGGCTTTGCTGACACTGTAGCCGATCCCTAAAATAGTAAACAACTCACCTGCTAGAGGGCCTTTCACATGCAAACTAACCAATGCAGAGTCCACACCCTCCCCCAGCCCCTCTCTATTAGGTTCTTACACTCCATCCAGGCCACTATCCCCACCCGCAACCCCTGCCCTAGTACCAGACAACTGGACACAGTCTTATACCCCAGAGCCCACTGGAATTATTCAAACTATCCAATCCTAAACCTGCTTACCCTGCCTTGCCCCATTCCTTCCCTCAGGAAACGAGAATAAAAGTTCACGTCCATGCTTTCCCCTTGCTCTCCATTCTTCCTGATCAACCGTGGTGCATCCTGGTGTGACCATGCACGGCAGGCATGGCACGGCCCCTCCTCACGGGAACTGTGAATACAACCATCTTTTCAATGGCAATAGACTCCTGACCTGTCGACCTCATCAAACCTGAATGACAGCAAACGTAAATGTTAATACAGATAGCCCTCATGCTTCTCCAGAATGGTTATTCCAGGCTATAACCACTTTTTCCTTTTTCCTTGGAGCTCTCATCCCAAATGCTCATTGAACAACACACGCATCTTATAGTAGGGAAAACTCATTTCATCGGAAAACTTGTGCTGGGTTGCCACATGCCAACTTATTCTTAGCTGTTCTCCTTGCTCTGTCACAGACAACATTCTGCCCACAAGGGGCATATTTCACTCTTTTTAAGAAAACAATTTTATTGGAGTATAGTTGATTTACAATGTTGTGTTAGTTTCTGCTGTACAGCAAAGTGAACCAGTTATACATATACATACATCCACTCTTTTTTAGATTCTTTCCCATATAGGTCATTACAGAGTACTGAGTAGAGTTCCCTGTGCTGTACAGTAGGTTCTTATTTGTTATCTCTTTGAACATTTCACTCTTAAAAATACTGGTCACCTCAGCCCACTCTGCCTACCCAAGGGAGTATCTCTTTTCTTAGAAATGGTTGACCTGACACACATACTCTTAAATTCCCTGCTAACTTGAGAATGACCCTTTTGGAACTATTTTTTCTCTTCCTCCCTTCACCATTCTGATTTCGTGTTTCCGTTTGTTTTGAAATATCTAAAATCGACTTCAGATTTTGAAAAACAGAGACCGGCCTTCAGCCAAAGACCAAAGGGCTGAGATGGAAATGTCAGGATGAAAAAGGAAGTTTGCTGGAAAGTCAGCTTGGAGCTTGGCCCCAGCTCTACAAAGGACCAACAGAGTGAGTCTGGCCATGTCACAACTAATCAAAACCTTATGTTTCTAAGTGCAAACTGAGAAACTGAGTTAGGTGAGCATCCTTGGAAGGGACATGGTGCACCCTTAGGAAGCAGCCCCTCCTGGGATAACCTCTTTTGGATAATTCCAAATACGTCAAAAAGATACACACTCCTGCCCTGAATGAAAAATCTCTTTCCAACGTGCTCTTTGCCTTCCATGTCGTGAAGTCTTCTCATTTTCAACTTTTGTCAGCCATATGCCATTGACCCTACTCCGTTCTCCATTACTGTGACTCCTTGCAAATCTGACAGACATTAGTGCCCCAGGAGTGACCAGCAAATCTGGCTGAATTGCATAGGTGGTTCTCAGGGACCCATCCTAGGCAAGGAGTCTCCAATCATCCCATATCCACAGGGACCTCATTTTGGATTCGTATCCTTCATGAGACAGGCAAGGGTGCCATTCATGTCAGGGCTGATTCAGATCATTCTTTCCAAATGATGAAGTGAGCGGCACTTCTTCATCCCAGATCTTCTCCAGTCAGTGTTTTCTATGATACAAACACCAGCCCTATTGTATATGTTGCCACTGCTCGGGAAATTCTATTCTTACCATAATGCTTTCCCTCAAGCTGTGCTTTCTAAAACCATAGAAAAGGTGTGCTTTGACTGAAAGCATGTTGAGGGTCGCTGGACATCAGCATAACCCTAGTCATTGCCAAAAACTTTCATTGAATAAATAAAGGGTGTTTTTACTTTCTCAGCTATGTCAATAGTGAGCACATAAACCGTCTATCCTAAAGGAACAAAGCCTATTGTATTTTTAAAAATTAAGGTATGTTAGCTATTTTGTGGAAGGTTGGGAGGATGGTGAGAGGCTTTGGGCTGTCTTTTGCTTTCGTTTTATAGCCATGAACGCAAGTTGTTCTATCCCTCATCACTTGAACAGCCAGCCATTACACACGCCGATCAGAAGAGAATGCTAAATTGCTGGTGACTGCAATGGCATAAGCTATGTTTAATCATTTACTTTGAATCTCTTTAAGATGATAATACCCTAGCCTATAAGGGAATCAATATGTTGCATTAAAACAGGATTTGATGTCGCATTATACAATATTTAAAAGCACAATGGAAAAGATTCTCACAAGAACAATTCAGCCCTAAGTAGAAACAGATGATGACTGCTATGATTTCCACTCTCCTGTTTTTAAAGGAGAAGCGGTTTCTTTTCTTTTTTTTGAAAGGCGTATTTTTGAGAATGTTCTGTTCTATCAAAAGTTGTAAATGCTGTGAGGCCATTGAGCTTAAATGCTTTTAGATTAGTTTTTAAAGAACCATATAATATGCCCGGGAAGCAGGACAGCGTGATCTTAATCCCCATTGTAGTGAAGTAGAAGCTCAAAATGTCACGAGGTGCCATGCCAAAGCAACAAGGGAACGTCCCAGGGTACATGTTGATGGGAATTATCACTCTTCCTTACTCATTTTCTTCCTCCAGTCAAAACAGCAGGGTCTCTGGCTTGAAACTGGGCTAAAAGGAACAGCATCAATTCAGGAGAGGATGAATGAAGGGGGAGTGGAGTGGAAATCAGGACACCTCTCCAAGAGCTTTTAGGTGATGAGTCAAATGGCTCTGCACCAAGCAAATTGGGGATGCAGCTGAGCTCATCAGGGGAGTTTCTAAGGCATGTATCCTCCAAGGTCCCTCTAGGTACTCCTCTGATATTGCCAAGTATTTGGGTTTAGTAAAAGGAGGACTTACTTGACTGGGATTCAGGCTTGGCCGCTAATTTGCTGAGTTTAAGGCTTCAGATCTTTTAAAATTGTGTACAAAGCCATTTCCTCTCCCACAAGGACTTCCTGGTGTTAGTGAATCAACGGCTCAGATGTGATTTGAGCTCCTTGGCCAGGTTTTAACATCCCAAGGTGTTACTCTCTGTGTAAGATTTCCTGACTCCAGTCCGTTCAACAGCAGTCACACCCAATGCCCATGTCTTTGAGCTGGGACAGGTAGAAAACTGGGATTTCCTTTGTTCAACCACTCTATGACCTAAGGCAGTCTGGCACAGAATGGTGTTGTGGATGGATGAGGATCTGTTCTTATTTACAAGGATGCTATAGAGTACTGTCATGCTCATCTCCTACCTCCTGGGACTTTTGTGAGGTTTATCGTGATTATTCCAGCAGTGCACCAGAGAAGACAAGAGCTTTGGAAGTATAAAATATATTTAGTGGGCTTCCCTGGTGGCGCAGTGGTTGAGAATCTGCCTGCTAGTGCAGGGGACATGGGTTCGAGCCCTGGTCTGGGAAGTTCCCACATCCCGCAGAGCGGCTGGGCCCGTGACCCACAACTACTGAGCCTGAGCATCTGGAGCCTGTGGTCCGCAACAAGAGAAGCCGCGATAGTGAGAGGCTCGCGCACCGCGATGAAGAGTGGCCCCCCGCTTGCCACAACTAGAGAAAGCCCTCGCCCAGAAATGAAGACCCAACACAGCCAAAAATAAAATAAATAAATAAATAAACAAAACAAAACAAAAAAATATATATATATTTAGTGTTTGCTGATGACTAACAGTGCTTTTGATTTTCTACTTACTTTAAATTTGTGATTTTCTTCAACATGGAATTCATGCTGAATGTGCTCAGGAGGTGAAAGTTGGTGAGGCCAAGTATCTCAACATTATTTTGGTGATATATTTTTTAAAATTTAATTTTATATTGTTGAACTCATAGGTGCACAAGAAGCTTGTATGTAACATCAATAGACACACTTTCAGTGTGGTTCTCCTTAGTTAGGATGTCGTCACTTCCCGGATCCCTATCCTCTCTTTTTTCATCTGCCGTTCCCTCAGTGAGCTTTAATCTACATTCATGGTTTCAGCTGAGCTCAGATGAGAATATACAGCATGATGTTCCATAGCTGCCAACCAAAGAGTAAACTTTTTTTTTTTCAAAATAATATTTGTATTTCTTCTTCCTAACTTTGGAGTTTTGTAATTACACTTAAATCTCTCTTTCACATCCCCAAGGTCCATTTAATTACCACGTTGTGATACTCTATCTACTAACCATCACAGATATCCATTTTGCCCTCTCTATGCACGCTGCCACTAATGTTGGGGATATTGTAAGAGCTTCCTGACACTTCTACTGACTCAGTCGCACTTACTTCCAACCCCTCTAGTTGCTGTCAGAGTAATCTTTCTAATACAAAAATCTCATCATGCTTAAAATCCTTCAATCGTTCCCCATTGTTTTCATGCAGAATCTGTTCTGACTCTTCTGTCCATTTTCATCTCTTGTAACTTCCTAATACTCACATTACGCTCCCAGTCATACCAAAGTACTTGCATTTTAAAATCAGTCATGTTGGGCTTCCCTGGGGGGCACAGTGGTTAAGAATCCGCCTGCCAGCGCAGGGGACATGGGTTTGAGTCCTGGTCCGGGAAGATTCCACATGCCGCGGAGCAACTAAGCCCGTTCACCACAACTACTGAGCCTGAGCTCTAGAGTCCACGTGCCACAACTACTGAAGCCTGCGCGCCTAGAGCCCGTGCTCCGCAACAAGAGAAGCCATCGCAATGAGAAGCCCGTGCACCGCAGTGAAGAGTAGCCCCCCTTTGCCGCAACTAGAGAAAACCTGCACGCAGCGACGAAGACCCACCGCAGCCAAAAGTAAATACAAAAATAAATAAATAATAAAAACAGTCATGTTCTTTCATGCCTCTGCCCTTGGGCCAATTGTTCTCTATTTCTAGAATAACTTTCCAACTACCTTGCCTTTTTTTAATTTTTATTTTAGGATTAACTGACTTGCCTTTCAAGATTCAGTTCAGTTATTTCCCAGAGATTCAAATCAGAAGATCTTCTCAGAATTCCCTGATCTGAGCTAGGTGCCTCCAGTTTTGAGTTCCCAAAGTACCCTGTGCACACCTGTCACAGCAACTGTCACACACTGTTGTTTCATAGTATCAGCCCTCATGTGTCTCTCTCTCCACTGCACTATGGCCTCTCTGAGTGCTGGTTTTCACTTTTCTTTTTTAATCTTTTTATTCCTGAAGTCTAGCCTAATACCTGGCACACAATAGGGGATAAAACTAAGAAGAAACTTAGATTCTGAGGGGGGATAAACTTCCTTTTCTTATAATGGAAAGTATAGTTTGCCTGTTGTAAAGAATGACAACATAAAGCCCATTTAAATAAAAATGCGTTGGGATAGAATTCTGATTTCATATTCTGGAGGACTGAGTGGATATATCACCCAAAAGATTTCTGAGGAACTTGGAGAAAGCAGATCCGGTAATCTAACTTAAGAAGTGGATTCGAATTGCCTGTAAAACAGAAAATAGGAAAATGTTTGGAGGCCCAAACATAGTGTGGCTGAGGGAGGAATGCTCACCCAGCCTTCCATCAGCTTTCCTACCTTTCCCAGCACCCTTTGCTGTTAGACAGGACCATGTACCCTGCCCAGTCCTGGCTAATGAAATGTGACCTGTGTCACTTCCAGGATAAGGCAGTGAAAAGCCCATGCTTGAGCCTTTCTCTCTATGATGCCAGGGCAATTGATGAGATGATGCTGTACATGTTGCATTTACAAGAAGGGAGAGTTCTATCAGTTTGGGTGACAGTCTGGAACAGAGCTTTGTGCCGACTAATATGAGAAATAAAGTGTGTGGTATCAAACCTCTGAGATTTTGGAGGGGGTGTGTGTTATCGCATCATAATCTAGACTATCTTAATAGAGAAATGATTTAGAAATAAAACAAAGGAATAGAAATGTCCTTTTTAAAACTGGATGACAGTAATTTGATGCAGATAAGTGATGTCATCCTTCTCCAAGGACATTTAAACCTGAATTCTTCTATAGAGTACTGCTGAGAGACAGTTCTCCATGGACCTCTCACATGTCTGCATGTCTTATGAGCAAAGAACTGACTTCCTTGTTTTGTACTGTCTTTTCAAGGATATTTGCTCAGTGAACATCCTTGGAAAATAGAAATAGTGTCCCTTTTTGGAGCAAAGGGCAGGGTAACTTTCAGCCTTGGAAGATAGTGTGTCACTCTGGAACAGTGGACAGACATGCTCATGCCATATCCAGTATATGAGTTTATGTTCCCTAATATCATAGTTCCTCTTCTGTATTGCAATCCATTGCATGTGCAGGTGTTACCTGGCCCTCTTCACGTTGCCCTCTGGGAACTGGGGCTTGGGGATCAGTACAAGAAAATGCTGAAATGCTGGCTACTTCTATTTCTGTGAGCAATAAAACTTTTTGTTTCTAACCCAGGGTTTTCATGTCTTTTGCCAGCATCCGTGAAACTGGAGTGTAGTATCTTAGTTTGCGAGTCATGTAAAATCTCAGACCTTCACAGTTCTTGACAAATACTAGGAAAATCAAGTTCAGTATAGGGGCAGGGCTTGACTTAATGACAGTTAGTTGTATGATACCATTCCTGAGAATCAAACAGATCGTGGATAAAGGAAAGGCTTCTCAGGGGCTCAGAGCTGCTGAGGCCTCCATCAGAATACAAAGGAACTGATCTCAAAGAGAGTGCTTCATAGCCCAGGTGGAAAAATGCCTTTCATGTGCAGTAGATAAGGCATTAGGAAAGAACTCTTAGAATCAGTGCAGCTTCAAAGTACAAGTGCAGTGCTGAGAATTCTAGAACATGATGATTTCTGGCTGCCCATGGGAGTAGGAGAGGAGAAGGTATACAAAGGAAGAAATCACTTGAGAAACTATTTTGGCATTATCATATGTAACAACATGCACACACGCTGAGATCTAACAATTCCACTTCTAGATGTATTCTCTATAGAAACTCTTACAAAAGTGCATCAGGAGGCCAGAAGAATATTCACAGCAGCACTTCTTGTTAAAACAAAATAGTGGAAACTACCCAAATGACAATTGACAGGAGAATGTATAAATACATTGCATTATGATCCTACAATAGAATATTATGCAGCAGTGAAAATAAAGCAACACAGTTGGACGGACCCTAGACCATAAGAATAACTCAGTACAAAATACACACAGTGTTTTACAATTTTTATGAAGCTCAGAACAAAACAAAATTGGTAATATATTGTTTAGAGCCATGCTTTAAAAACTTTTTGACAATTGGCCAAAGGAAGAAATACATCTTACACTGAGATCCATGGACCACTGTAAGAAATGATTTCACACACATACTATAATACACACACACACACACACACACACACACACAGAATGAAATAAATTTTCGTGCAACATTACCTACCCTTATCATGTCCAGCGTACTCTGATGTTTTCCATTCCCTTGTATTCTATTTCATTAGAACCAAATTCTGATCATGATCTATTAATTTGATTACATGGCCATAACCTGAATGGAAAGACTATTGATTTAGGGATACTTATGTATGTGGTAAAGCTATAAATATAGGCAATAGAATAATAAACACAAAATATGTCACAGTGGTGAGTAGCAGAAAATGGGATTGTGGGGGGGAGGAGCTCACAGGTAGTAATAGTGAGATTGATAACATTTTAGTTTTAATTATGGTGTTGGGCTCATGAATATTTATTTCATTATGTTACTTAATTACATATTTACATTGCATATATTATGTGCATGTATCAATTATAACAAAATATTTTTACAAAGAGAAAGAATAAAGTGAATAGGGGAGGGGAAGAGGGGAAGAAAATAAGGAAATGCAGATAGTTTCTAGAAGGGACTAAGGATCTCAGTCCCTGAGTTGTCATGATGACCAGGGAGTTTTAAATCTAGAAATCTTTATAGGCTTGTGAAATATTCAAATGTCTGAACCTGGATTTCTGTCTTTGCATGTTCAACTGAAGATGACTAGAAAGGGTCTGGAGCTCAGTCCAATTGTCAGAAACCACATTTCTCTGAGGCCAGTTGGAATCCCAAGGGCCCCATCAGAACTCTAGGAAAAAGAGGACAGGAAGAGCAACAGACCAGATAAAATATGGGGAGCTCTAAAGAGACAGCACTGGAGCCAACCATAAATGTGGTTCACTTGTAGCCTAGGCCATTTCCTCATGGAGAAGAGGGATTTGTACTTTAACCAGATTCATACTTCTAAGACCAAACACAACGAAAAAAAAGAAGGGGCAATTAATCTACAGAAAATCAATGAAGAAAATTAGTCCAAATAAATTGAGATTACAATGTGGATCTAAACTTTTTGAAATAGTATGAATATCCGTATTAATCATATTGATTGAATCACTTTCATGCTTACCCTTCAACTTTTACTATTTCAAAACTAAATCAAACAACAGATATCTGGGTACTCCTTAATTGTGGGTTAAATGCAGAAGATAAGTGATTTTCTGTATTTTCTTATATTTGAGACTAGCTCAGAATATGAGGTTTTACATTTTCTTTTCCGTTCTACAGAATACAAACTCTGGGTCATAGGATGTGTGAAATATCAAAGTAATGATGCCTACTAAGGTAGTACCTTTTTCTCCTAATGAGTTTTTGCATGGATTTATTCTAAAAGTGATTCAAGTGTGTTGATCATTGTATGTGGAAGTGCTAACTGGATAATACATTTGCAGTGTGTAACAAGAACTGGCCATTTTTCTATAGGTGATGTTGGTTGAAGCCAATCCTTCACTGTCTGGCCTCACTCTGTTGTATTCAAGTAAACCGAATTTCTGGAGTTAAAGATGGCTTCTTAACCAGGGACCTGATAGCATAATGGTAAACAGAAGTAATTCTTAAAGATAAAGAGCCTAGGACCTCGGTCTGTTAACATTCATTTATATTACATAGAAAGACTCTCCTAGGCATAAGGATAGGACTTCCAGTGACTCAAAATTGGAAATACCTCCAGGAGAGTAGTGTCTAAATATTGCCTCTAAGGTAACATTGTAGAATGGTAATTGGTAATTGGTGCTGCTTTCTGATTATTTCCAGCTCTTGGCCTCCTAAACATACAGTAGGCTTGCACATCCTGCCCCCCTTGTGGATGTAGGGGCCATGTGACTAGTTCTGGATGATGCATTGTAGGGGGAAATGATATTAGTCACTTTGGAGCTGAGCATTTACTTGCATAAAGTCCTCCAGGTCTTGCTCTGTTCTCTGGTACTGTGCTCAGTAATGTTGGAATGGAAGCTGCTCTGTTAACCTAGGGTTTAAAATGATAATGATATTGGGAATCTATATATCTTGAGCAAGAAATAAAACTTTGTTGTTGACTGTGGGTTTGCTTGTTAACTCAGTATGACCTAATCTGTCATTACCACCTATAATGGTTCTGATCACCAATTCCAACGTGTGTGTGTGTATGTGTGTGTGTGTGTGTGTGTGTGTGTGTGTGTGCGCAGGGGGAAGTTCCCAAACATCCAGCAGTTCTCCAGACACTAGCTGGGTGTCCTACAATTCAACTTAATTCTGACACTATCTACCAGGAGATACTGTCAGATTCCTCAGGTTAAGGGCTCAGTCCCACAAGACTGCCCTCTACTTCAGAGGCTAGTCACAAGCCCAGGTTATCACCTATACTTCTGACCTATGGGCTACAGATTGGAGTTTCACATGAACCACCCTGCCCCCTTTGGGTTCAATTAATTTGCTAGAGTGGCTCACAGAACTCAGGAACATTTTGCTTACTAGATTATCTATTTATTACAAAGGATTACTAAAGGATATAAATCAGTGACCAGATGAAGGGGTGCCTCGGGTGAGGTATGTGGGAAGGGCTAGGATCTTCTATTCCGTCTCCAGAGCACCACTCTCCCCAAATCTCCACATGTTCACCAACCTGAAATCTCTCCAAACCTTGCCCTTTTGGGTTTTTATGGAGGCTTCACCAGATAGGCATAGTCGATTAAATCATTGGTCATTGGTGGTTGAACTCATCTCCAGCTCCTCTCTCCTCCCCTCCCCAGTGGTCAGGAGTAAGGGTGAGGGCATGGGACTGAAAGCTCTAACCCTCTAACCACATGGTTCGTTCTCCCGGCAACCAGCCCCCATCCCTAGGTGCAGTCCAAAAGTCTCATTAGCAGTAACACAAAGCACCTTTCATCACTCTCATCACTCAGGAAATTCCAAGGGTTTTAGGAGCCCTGTGCCAGAAATGGGGACAAAGACCAAATATATTCTTATTATAAATCACAATATCATACTATTATACCTTCAATGGCCTGAAGTCACCTTGGCAGTTATACAGTGGGAACGCTACAGCTCTTCTGTAGTATGGTCATGGTAAATATTTCTGAATGATCTCTGCACTCTTTCCTGCTAACTCCAGTCTCTGCCTTTTATCCTTTTCATTATGGCAATCCAGGTAACCAATATCAAGAAATTCTTCTATTTGAATGGGGGCAATTCTTTTGCTTTAAGGAACCCTGAAAATACTTGGCAGGGGAAGGATGCATAGAGAAACCCTTAATGGAAAATGAGAGGAGATGGCATTTCTGGGACATCTACTCTTACATCCTGACAATACCAGGAAAGGCGATATTGATGAGACTGGAATGATGGCAGAGACAGCACAATTGACAATTTACTTGGTAAGCTTTGAGATTGACCCTTATTGTACCCAGTGCATTGGGTACATCGAGTAAACTCACACAATATTTCCTTTTATATATGTTAAATATAAAGGAAACAGAAATCCTGAGAGATTAAAAAAATGTTAAGAGAAATACATAAGCCAAATAATATTTATTTTCAAAACCACTAGCCATTCAGCGAAAGAGAATTTAGGAGAACAAGTGGATCATAGAATTTTAGAGCTAGAAAGAATGTTAGACATCATCCAGGTCACTTTCTTGATTTCACAGATGAGGAAATTGAAGTCTTAAAAGGTTAACTGACTTGCTCAGAAACCAGACAGTTATTTGATGGAAAAACTTGATTTAAATCCATTGCTACTTCCCCTATATCACACAGTTTCAAGGTTTTCATAAAGACACGATTCCTGTCTTCTGATACTGCACCAAGACCAAAAGCCACCCGAACAGAAGTTCAATTATAAACGACACAGAAAGCTTCAAGAAAGAATATGTCCTTGTACGTGATGTATAGTACAGATATTACTCATTTTAGATGAAAGATAAGAAGTAACTATAATTTTTTTTTTATTTCCTGACTCCTCAATATTAAAGACTTCATAGAGTAGATATACTCTACTTCAGATAGTAGGATCTACTGGTCAAGGGTGGTATTGTGGCTAAGTATTAACTAGATACTCAAGGTATACAGACAAATATTAGATTACTATATCTTTTGAATTTTGAGTGAAATCATGGAATCCCTCGAATAAAAAAAAAAATTTCATAGCCTTCGAAGCAATAGTGTGTTGATGGTGTCCCAGTCCTTCAGCCACTACAGCAATTCAGATCCAGAGTCCTGCTGGTTTCTCCTTCAAAGGTCTCTGCTATCTCTCCTTTCTTTTCCAATGGCTTGTTTATTAAATTCCAAATCCTCAGTTTGTTGTTTATACAGTAGTACCCCTTATCCTCAGCGGATACGTTCCAAGACCCCCAACAGAGGTCTGAGACCACGGATAGTAGCGAACCATATATATACTATGTTTTTTTCCCATACATACATACCTATGATAAAGTTTAATGTATATATTAGGCACAGTAAGAGGTTAAAAACAACTAATAATAAATTAGAATAATTATAACAATATACTGTAAAAAAAAGTTATGTGAATGTGGTCTCTCTTGAAATATCTTGTACAAATTGAATGCCTTTTCCATCATAACTAAGCACTCTTCACACCTTGTGGCCATAACTTTTGCAGTTTGGGGTGCAACAGCAAAACTAGCATGAATTTCTTTTTCCTTCTTCACAATTTCATGGATAGAAGATTCGTTCTTACCATAGATCTTAGCAACCTCAGCATACGATATATATTTCTTCTTTCCTTATTAAGTTGAGAACTTTCATCTTTTCACTCAAAGGAAGCACTTTTTTGCTTCTCTTTGTCATATGCAAATTGGCAGCATCGTTACTCTTGTGCTTTGGGGCCATCATTAACTAAAAATAAGGGTTACTTGAACACAAGCACTGTGACGCTGAGACAGTTGAGCTGATAAGCAAGGTGGCTACTAAGTGACCAACGGGTGGGATATGCTGGACAAAGGGATGATTCACGTCCTGGGAGAGATGGAGCCGGACTGCATGAGATTTCATCACGCTACTCAGAACGGCACACAATTTAACACTTATGAATCGTTTATTTCTGGAAATTTCCATTGAATATTTTTGGAGCACCGTTGACCACAGGTGACTGAAACCACAGAAAACAAAACCGAGGATAAGGAGGCACTACTGCGTTTCTCCATATTCCTGCTGCGCTGTAACTCCCTCACACAGTCACAAAACGAATCACATATCACAACAGGATTCTCAATTTTGCTCAAACTTTCCTTGTCGTAGAATAATCTTTGCCCTCTTTTACGTCCATCAAATCCCTTAAAGGTCAGTTCTAAAACCTACCTTTTCCCAAAGTCTTCTCAGGCTCTTCTGGCTCACATTAATCCCCTCTGCTTCAGGGAGTGTGGATTGTACATTAGAATCCTTTCTATCAAAGTTTCCATTTAATGAAAATACCAATGCCTGGAACTGCCTCGCCTCAATTAAATCAGATATTCCCTGCCACCCTCATGTTTAAAAGCTCCTCAGGTGATTCTAAGGTAGAGTCAAGACTGAGAACCACTGTTCTAGAGAACTCATAAATGCTATCATTTGTGTAGGTATGTATTCATAATATGTGTACTAATACTCAAGATCTTCATGTGTGTAAATTTCTGCTTTTCCAAGTGAGGCAAATATCATGGGTTGTGCTTATTTTGAATCCCTGTGACTCTTGGTCTTGAGAGGAGCACAACTAAAAGCTCTGAAGGGTAAGGTCCTGTTAGCAATATGGAGCTGCCCACAGTCTGCACATGTATGTATGTATGTATATATGTATGTATTTATTTATTTATATTTTCACTTTTTCTATACTTAAAAGTTTCAACATGCTTAAGGGGCAGAAGCCTTTCCTTTGGAAAGAACCCCTTTCATAATATTTATTTGAACCCAGGAGTAATTTAGCTGGTTTTTATTTAGTAACTCAGCTGATTTTGGTTTACACATTTTATAAAATCCTTTGTTAACTCGTCTGCATCAAAGCTTTCCTGCTGCAGCTATTAGGAGTTTTTTCCTTGTTAGTTATAGAGCCAAGAACACATTGCATTTGGTTGTAGCCTTCTAGAAATCAACAAAAAGTGGGAATTAAAGATAATTTCTAGAACAGCGATATTTGTCTTTTAGCCTATTATGATCAGTCAGGCAAGATGTAGTGCATAATCTAAATCCAAACTCACAAAACTCTGTGTGTCTCACTCTAGAAAGAAGTTTTATGACATTATGAATGTCTGTCACACCCACAGCCTCTGGCTTCCAAACAATACAACCAAGGAGCCATTCCTTGGATATGATTTGTTGTGCTTTATACTGCAAGACTCTTAAATTAAGTGCAACTGATTAGACCAGGGATGGGTACCTGAGTTTAAGACTGTGGGTAGGTTAGATGGGGACCCTATGGAGGCTTTGGATTGGGAACTCTGTCCAATAGATGCATCATTTCCTACAAAAACAAAGCACACAAATAAAAACAAGGTATAACTGAATTAACCAGTTTTGGGACGGGGGTAGGTTCAAGCGGTAGAGGAAAGAAGTAGAAAGATAGGCACTGGGGCTAGAGAATAGAACACTTCTAGGTGGTTGTTCTATTCTGAATGATGATTCAGGTCTTCATAAGCTCGGTTTTCTAAGGCTAGACAGTTCCTGAGCTACATTTCATATTCCTGTAAGATTAACTCCTATTATCTTGGGTAACCTGGGCATGTTATTGTGTCCTGGAGGAAGCGAGAAACTCGAGTTTCCTCTGTGGGGGACATACTCTCATTTCTTCAGTCTTGCTTCCATAAACAAATACCAACTAGAGCTCATTATATATGCCTACAGTGTTCCTTTTCAAATAATCTATAACACAACTAGGGGTGGGAAAGATTTATCTAGGAGTACAAGATGCTAGATAGATCTGCAATGTGACTTTTGCACATAATTCAGGACTGAGTTTTGAAATTAAGTTATGGGACCCTTCTTATTGCTATTGTTGGTTCCTCCAAAAGCCTCCTCCTTGCGATAACTGCTCACAAAGAGTACTCACTATGCTCCAGGCACTATTCTAAATATCTGACCTACATTACCTCTTTTAATCACCACAATAAACTTATGAGAAAGGTGCTATTGTCAACATTACCATCTTTACATTTGAGGGCACTAATACCCAGCTGCGTTGCCTCCGTCTCATAGCTGGGAAACAGTGGACCGAGATTCAAACCCAGGTACTCTGACTTCTGGGTCTATCATCTAATCTCTTTGCTTTAGTGTTTCAAGGATCTATATCAGCAGTACATGCCCCGTCTTCCTCCTACTAAGGAGAAATGATTAACGCCATTCAACAGTCATCAACAGTTAGAATCATCACATAGCTGGCAAACAGATGAGTTTCCAATCAGGAATTTGAGCATTAAACCATTGGACATAGTCAGTAGCCTTGCATTTACAAAGATTGGAGTTAAATTTCATGTTTGCTGATTAGCTACTTGGGAGTAGAGAAGGGTAGAATATATATCTTCAACTGACCGAAGAAAGCAGGATTAATTACTTTTTTTGTTTTGTTAAAGTATATTGTGGGCAAAAAAAAAATTGAGCTTAAAAACACCTATTTGTTTTTTTCTCCAGATCCCATGGGTTTATGAATAAGCATTATAAACACAACATTCCCCCTTGGTCTCTGTGATTGACTGGTGTCTATACGTTGCATGAGGGCATTGCTTTCCTTCATCATGTCTTCACGTTTAAATGAATTAAATCTCTAAGAGCTCTCACTACAGCCCTTGCTTGATTGACCCATGACGCATGATCCATCCGGCTTGCACTAACACTTGCTTCCCCTTTCCCTATTCACTGATTAGCACCCAGCTAACTTCACTGCCCTAGAGGATCAGGTGAATGAAAAGCAGCTGATGGGCACAAAGTGAAGAGAGTGATTGAGCCTGAAACTGCAGAATAGCGTTATCCACACGGGCTGTTTTATCTGTATGCAGACTGCCTTTTGTGTGACCCCAGATAAGGGAACGTTGTAGCCAGAAAAAGATGAAAGCAGGGAAACCCAACCATTGTAGGCATTTGTTCTTATCTTTTATTTTTATAAAGAATAACAAAGGTTCCCAGCAGATAAAATCAATGCTTCATATGAAACCCAAATTCACAGTTTGTGTAAGTGCTTTTTTTTTTTTTTTTTTCCCACAGCCACTAATGTTGTGTTGATGCCCTACATTTCCATTCCTTCCCATGCCCAGGAGGGGAATTTAGAACTTGAATAGACCTTTGAGATCACGTAGTCTCACCCTCCCTCCTGTCCCCTCCTTCTCCTAATAAGGAAAGTGAAGCCCCAGGAGGTTAACCGACTTGCACAAGGTCAGACGAGCTCAACTGTCTTCTAAATTCCACACAGAACTTTTTTTTCATTTCCAGCTTTAAATTATTTATTCAGTTTTTTGCCATTTTCACTTCATTGAAATGAGCTCTCTCTTCTTGCTATTACATCCTGGAAGCTATTTATCCAGCCTGATTTAATTGCATTTTCATGCAATTGTATTATATTTTGCAATTGCTATTACATTTTATATTCTCTGTGTGTGTTTTTTTTTTTTCTTTTTTTCGCGGTACGCGGGCCTCTCACTGTTGTCGAACGCGCAGGCTCAGCAGCCATGGCTCACGGGCCCAGCCTCTCCACGGCATGTGGGATCTTCCCGGACCGGGGCACGAACCCGTGTCCCCTGCATCGGCAGGCGGACTCTCAAGCACTGCGCCACCAGGGAAGCCCTATTCTCTGTGTTTTTATGTCCTGGTGCCAACTGTTAGCATCCTCTGTGTCCTGCTTTATTTTTAAATTACCCCAGGTGTTTCTTAGGCTAGTTTTACTTATATCGCAGCACAGAGTTAAACATACTAACATAGGCAGCATGATTGAAATCCTAACTTAGGGTCCTGTGAGGGGAAGAAATAGAAAGCTAAGGGTTGTTATTATAACTATTTTAGCGTTTGCCACATTATGACTACAATAAATTAGCATCCTTGGTCTCTGTGTTTCCAAATTCCTCTCCCGTCCTTTCCCTTTCTTATAGATCCATTCAGAGAAGAAGCTCTCTCCTGGAACCACCCCTGTCTTCCGAAATTAGCTTTAGGAAGTCATTGCAGACGTCGAACATTAAGTAAATGAACCCCAGTTTAAAAAGGATTTACACAAATTAGATGGAAAAGCTCAAGGGAAACCAAAGCGCTCCTCATAGGTCAAAAAGCCTGAGAAATTCTTGAAAATATTCACTTGTTTTCTCAGTGGGCAAATGGGTAAATATAAACTGAGGCAAAGTTTGAGAGCTTGTTAGAAGGGAAGAAATTTTGAGACATAAAAGAACAAAACATCTTTAAAAGTAAAGAGAAATTCATTACAGCAAAAGTCAATAAAATATGTAGCCAAGAAAATTACGTTTTCTTTTTTTTTTTAATAGCTCAGTAGAATAATAGCGCTTGCCAATTATGGAGGAGATATTGTGATGCCTGCTCAGGCTTGGCCTTTATTTAGATGGACTCCAATCCAATCCACTGTCAACTGAATTACGTGCGCCATGGACTTCAAAGGCTCTGTGCTCAATGGGAACGTCCAGGATGGAGTGCTGTGAGAAATAAATGATTGTGCTGCAGTGCAGGCTGCCAAGCTGTGGTGATCCCTTTTCAGTCACTGGAAAAATGCGGTGTGCAAATGGACGTCACGCTGTGTTAAGGGAAGTCCAAAAATATAGTTGCAACACAGTAAGCAAACTTAATGGAGGCAAATCTTTCACTTCTCTTGGACAGCTATGCTCTGCAGGTGGTCTTACTGATGGACACAGTTGTGTATGTGGATGTGTACATATACATGCTTGAACACTCCTTTCTGAAATGTGTGTGTCAGAGTTGAAGTCACAGCAAAATTTGAAAGAGCTCGGGTGAAAGTAAAATTTGCTTCAGGTATTTGCTTTGGCCGTTTATCCTGACTCCTGGGTAGGACAAGGTTTTCCAAGGGAGCTCTGATTACTGTGACTGCTTTTGGGAGCAGTGAGTCCTCCTCTACTGCCTTCTGAGAGGATATGTGTCCACAGAGACTGCCAGGTGAAGGGTGAAGGCTACAACGCAGTTCTCAAACTCTAAGCTGCGTTAGAATTACCTCGAAGTCTCCTTAAAGTAGATTGTTGGGACCCCCTACCCCAACTCCCTGAGTTACTGATTCCATAGGTCTAGGGTGGGCCCCAAGAATTTACAGTTTTATCAAGTGGCCAGGTGATGTTCGTGCTGCTGGTCTGAGGACCCCACTTTGAGCACACTGATCCGTGATCTGCCCCCACCAGTCTGGATGTTTTCATGTGGGTTACAAACACAATTCCACCTTAAACAAGCAAGGTGCCTCTCTCTATGTGCCCGACTTTACATGTTTTGTTGATGCCAAAGTACATGATGAGAAATGCCAAAGTACAGATATTGCTGTTGAGCTGCGAGGACTTGGAATTCCTCATCTCCCCACTTCAAGAGAAGGCTGGAAGGAGGTATAATTGTGATATTTGTTGGAAGGGTTTTACAAAGGAGACACTTTCGTGCAGTACTATTGTCGTTGTAGGGCTACATATTAGACTCTGCAGAAGAAGATCATTTTCCTTCTTTCTCCAACTATTCTCCAGAAACCTGACCTTTAACATATCCAAGTGGTTCCTGACTTTATTTTTATTTATTTATTTTTTTGGCAGTGCGCGGGCCTCACTGCTGTGGCCTCTCCCGTTGCGGAGCACAGGCTCCATGCGCGCAGGCTCAGCGGCCATCGCTCACGGGCCCAGCCACTCCGCGGCATGTGGGATCTTCCTGGACCGGGGCACGAACTCGTGTCCCCTGAATTGGCAGGTGGACTCTCAACCACTGTGCCACCAGGGAAGCCCGAAGTATATGATTCTTTATGTATGATTGAAAATTTTAAGTTAGAAGGATATGTAAAAATAGTTAATAATGGTTTTATTTTTCATTTTGAACACATCTTCTGTTTTGTGTTTTTTATTGTGACATAGCAATATGTTATGTAGTAAAATTAAAATTTAAATAAAATAACATAATGGTACCCACTTAAAGAATTTCAAGGTATTTTATTCCTATGTTTTTAATTCCCTGGAGCTCTTATTAAAATCACATAAACGCAGTTTTCTTTGGAAGTCCTGGTGAATTTGTTAACCAGAGCTGGGCTGTGGTGATGCCCCCTTGGGGTGCTGAATCAGCCTTGCCCCTGGTGCGTTTGTTTTCTGGTGTTGGTGGAGAACATCTCCCTGCAGGTTAACTTCTGATTCTGGCCGTCAGAGCCTGAAAAGGACTACCAGGCGAGCTGTCTTCCCTATAATGTGGGTCCTCCCCTTAAAGAGTGAAAATCGCCAGTACTAGTTCCGATCTGGCTGGAAAATGTGACCTGAAGGACATGGAAAGAGCACATTCACCTGCTTGTCTCTCCTAGATTCACCACAATCCAGGCGGGGGGACAAAAATACAACTTCAGGACAGATGTGTCAATTCTGTGCCTATAGAATAAAGCACAAGTACCGAGGAAACTAACAATTGCCTGTCCTGTGCTTTGTGGCAGATGCTGTAAGGGGTGCATATCCCTTGTCTGTGCTGTAAGGCAATTCCCACAGGGGAAAGAGCTTGGGCTTTCCAGCCAGGCTGCCCTGAGGCTGAATTCTCGTGCTTCCCCATCTGGGTTATTTGATTTCAGAACTTCACCTATCAAAAAAGGGGAAAATAATACCTAGCTCATAGAGTAGTTTTAAAATTTGGAGATAATACATGTGAAGTACCTAATAAAAGGCCTAGAACATAGTAGGAGCTCAATAAAGAGTAGCCCTATTCCCAATGCTTATCCCCAAGAAAATCTCTTAAGTTCTCAACAAAGTTAATAGGGAAACGAGTTCCAGATGATAAAATTTTCTTTATAGAACACAGTTACTCTGTATTACACAGGATTTGTATTTGGAGACATGACAGATAATTTTTGGAGGCATGGAAAAAAAGAATAATTGTGTAGTCTAAATTTCCTACACCATTACTCAAAACCATCTGTAGTCTCTTCTCCCAAATACATTAGATGAATTTCTGAAATTTTTGAAATTTTGAAAGATTTAAGCTTGACAATAGAAGTTATTCCCCCCCATCACATTCAAATAATTTTTCTTATCAATCCTAATGCAAAATGGCACACAAGAACATAACACTTTTTCCCTCAAACTATAGCTGAAATATATTTCATTTATCAAACCTTAATAAAACTTTTACCAAGCCTATTAATAAAGCATTGCTTTTAATAATTTGACTTCCATTCTTACAAGCATCATAGTCTTGCAAATTGGCGCGAGGTAGATGAGGAAGCCCGTCTGATAGCTCCCTGTATATCAATATGCCCAGCAGGGGAAATGGCATTGCTTCTTATTGAACAACCGCCTCCTTGAGTGCAAGTTAATCCAGGGCCTCATGGGACTATCTAAATCTGCCATCTTTAGAATTTGTAGATTAGAATTGGTGGTTGTGTGGCCATATATTTAAACTTAGGCAGGAATCAATTCAGAAGATGTTAGCTTCAGATTCTGAATAGAGGCTCTGTGGATGTGGCTCTGTGTACTGAGTGGCAGAATCCTGTTAGAAGGGTGTTAAATAGTTTTCTCAGCTTCATAAGGAGTGTTGCCGCTTTGGGGCTCTAGCATGCAACTGAGTTGAGTAATTTATGTCTTCCTATAACTTATGAAAAAGCTTTTCCAACTCTTAAACTGCCTTATTAAGAATCTGTGTCACACGTTCCAGAGCAACCAGAACCTAGAAAATCTGTATTCGTTTCTTAAGAAATTGAATCTTTTATTTAAAAAAAAAAATTGTACATGTAATATCTTTACTCAGTTAAAAACCCAAAATATATAAAAACATATAGAATTTTAAAATGTCTCCCTCTCCTTTCCATCTGTCTTCCAGGTCCTCTTGTAACCCACCCCCATAAATAACACTACATTTGCATGTAAAAACAAAGATACATCCACATTCTTATTTTCCCTTCCTTGTAACACCACAGGTAGCATGTTTTACACACTGTTCTGAACCTTAATTTTTTTTTTTTACTTAATATATCTTAGAGATTTTCTTATAACATTACGTACATTACATATTTTCTGTGTTAGTCTGAGAAGCAGACGTGAAGACAATATTCAAGATGAAACTCCTGCAAGAGGGGATGAAAAGGAACCAGGAGGGCCTAGGAGAGTTGTCAGATGACAATACAAGACTGACTCCAAATGAAAGACAGAGAGAAGGACAAAGAGAAGGAAGGTGCTCTCTCCAGGAGCACCAACCTCCCAGCACCTCTATGTGTTCACCAACCTGGAAGCTCTCCAAATCCCATCCTTCTGGGGTTTTATGGAGGCTTCATTACATAGGCATGATCGATTAACTCATTGCCCGTTAGTGGTTGAACTTAATCTCCAGCCCCTCTCCTCTCCCGGAGTCCAGGGGGACAGGACTGAAAGTTCCAACCCTCTAATCACATGGTTGGCTTCTCTGGTGACCAGCCTAGGTGATCTAGGGGTATTTCAAAAGTCATCTCATTAACATAAAAAAAGACACCTTTATGACTCTCCACACTCTTATCACTCATTCTTAAGTCTCTGCCTTTCCCTCCCTCATTTGTTCATCTACTATCAGAGTAAGTAGCCCAGCCCTTCACACAGTCTAAGTAAAACTTTTTGGAAAAAGAAGAAAAGATAATAATTATTCTGTTTTATCCATGAGAACGTTGAGATTCAGAGAGACTTTGACCCAAGTTTCCACATCTAGCTAATGGCAAAGTCTTGTTATATTTAGGCAGTAAAATATGGTATTGAGAGCATGAACTTGGAGGTAATACTCCCAAGGTTGGATTCCCAGCTCTACCCCTTATTCACCACCTATCCTTGAACAAATTTACTTCTCTAAACCTCAGTTTCCTTCTCTTTAAAATGGAAATAATGATAATATTCCCACATTAGAATCTTGTGATACCTAAGTGTTGACATGTGACCTAGTGCCCTGCATGTAGTGACTCTGCAGGCTTGTTCTTTTCAGGATGGCCCAGCTCTCTCAGATGAGGGAGGAGCTCTGTCTTCATGTCGCTGGTGGTAGTAGTAAGGTGTTCCGTTAGGAAGGAGATACAGGCGTTGTAGTGAAGGCTGATTCGAAGCAGGAAAGTACCAACACGTATACATTCATTATTTGCTGAGTTCCATTGGACTGAGAACTGAGTTTCACTCTATTCCAAACTTTGGGCAGTCAGATGCCCTGCCTGAGGTCTTTTAACCCATCGTACGTGCAGAATGCATGAAGTTTGGCCAGGTTTGGGGTTGTTTTCATCTTGAATAAGCCTGTAATAACCAGTCAACTCTGTTCAAGCTGGAGCTACTTCCTGGAGGAGAGCATCTCTGTGCAGGGAGGTTGGATATTTTCAAATATTCCTGGAAAGGAGATTCCATCACTTCCTAGAATCATATTAGAAAGTCCTAGCAAGATATCAGTTATTTCCACCAAGGTGCCCTTGATTTCTCCATCACCTGCCTAAACTTTGTAGACCAGGCTAACTGCTAAAGGTCTCTGGGTGACTTTTTATTATGGAGTTCAAGTTTAATAGGTAGTTTCTAATCTGACTATTGGATGCTGGCGTTACTCAGAGAAACAGTGCAGTCTTGGCAACTCATCTCCACTGCGGCAGCAATTCTGAGATGCACCTGCCTGTCGGTGACATTGATTTCTATGAATTGTTTTATTCTTGTCAGAATCTATTCATCAGTCAGTGGACACCTCATCCTTGGACGAGACTTCATCATGTTTCCATCTTCTCACTTCTCTCCAGCCCCTCCAGCCTGTCAGGAAGAAAACAGGTTACCTTGGAGACAGGACGTTTGGAAAATGTATGAAACCACTACCTCTGATTCAGTTATTAGATATAGGTGATTCTCTATGCTTAATTTAAATATCCTTTAGAAAGGGAAGTAAGGTTGCAAAATGGAGGATTTTTTTTTTTTTTAGACATAGAGTTAGGTTTGTTCAAAGAAGTTTAAAAATCATTTTTTTTCCATTTTTTAAATAATAAGGTAAAAAATTCCCTGGGTTGCCCTGAAGATCCATTTTACAGTAGAGAAGAGAGGAATGGGTGAAAGAACCTCTCAAAGTTCCTTTCTGCTGAAAGAGCCCAAGAAAGTGAATTTATAGTGGGACAGAAGCCTATATGAATTTAAACTCTTTTATTCCACTGTTTTGAGAAATATTATATGCCACTATTTTTTTATACAGAGAAAAAGGTAAATTAAAAATATTTTAAGCATATGGTTTACCATTTTAACTTCTGTGTCTGGAAATAATATATAAGGGTTTGATATGTATGTAGTAAACGTGTTTATATGATTACTCCAAAGGTAGATATCACACTTGCCACACTTTTAGCCTCATAAACATTTCTCCTTATCCATTCTCTCTCTCCTTCTAAAGGGTGACGTTTTTCCTATCACTTGTGCATTAACAGCTGACCAGTGGCCATTTTCCAGAATTAGGGACTTTTCAGAGTCAAATGCTTATGGAACTGTAAATATTAGGCTATGGCTGCATTCTAAGAATTTCCTGGCATGATAAAAGGAGGGTCAAGCTTCCTACTACAGACAGTGTTGTTTATACAGCCCAGGGAATGCCTAAGTTAACTCTGCTTCTGCAAAGGGATTGACCCGGCAGGCTGTAAACCATTCACCACGGTGTTCCTTGAACCACAAGGAATAAGCACAGATCTCATTAGGGAGCTTTGCACTTTAATTCTCGTCATTGAGTCTGCGATTGACCCTACTGCATGTTCCATTCAGGACGTCAAAGTAAGGTCATTAACCACCAAGGGTGAAGGGCCTGTGCCGTGATCTCCTTAAATAAGTGGCTTGAGTTTTAAATGCAAAACCATGGGAACTTCCTCACCTACCTTTTAAGGATACCTCGGTGGAAACTGAAGCCCTACAATTTTCTCTATAGTCTGCATCTTTGTTCATGCCAAAGGCATTTAATCTCTTTTCAAAATTACTTTTACTGAGACGAAAAAAAAAAAAGACTGCTTAAGAAAGAGCAATTCAATTCCATCCAGTGAGTTCAGGTGGTAGCCTTTCTGCACAGGCTTTATTGTTTCCTGCTGCTTGAAGGAAGAGAGAGAGGGATGTGTTATTCTTGGAGCACTAGATGTGTACCTGGTGGGCACTGCACTGGGTGTTTTACATACCTCCCCCACTTAGTCTTCACAGAATACTTTCAGTTAAATTTTAATCTATACATTTTATAGACGGCTAAACAGAGTCCTAGAATAGTTAACTTGTCCAAGTTGAAAGAAGCTAGAATTAAGTCTATGTGAGCCCACAACCAAGGTCCTTCTACTAAACCACTCTGCCTGTCACAGTTAGAATGCAGGGCTGTCTGTCTCCAAAGACCACGTCCACCTTCCTCCCTTTCCTTCTTCTTGCCTCCTGTATCTTCCTCCCTTTCCTTTCCTTCTTTGTCTCAATTTTGTTTACTAAATATTTCAAGCGCATTAAAAGATTAAAAAGTGATATATCAAATATCTATGTACTGCCCCAAACCAAAGTTTATAAATATTAATATTTTGCCATATTTCCTTTAGATTTTAAAAAATAACCAAGATATTATATATTTGATTAAAGATACCTAATCTCATTCCTAGCCCATTTTCCTAATAAGTGAACATTATCCTGAAGTTAATAGGTATCCTTCCAATTTTTATATCATTAAAACATATGGACCTATCCAGTAACAATATATATTTTTGCAGTGGTTAATATTGTTTTATGAGATTTAAAATTTACATGGTGATGCTACACAGCATGAATCTTTTACATCATCCTTTAAAAAATTAATATTATTATTTAGAGATTTTTCCATGTAAATGTAGTTCTAGTTTATTTATAAATATACAACTATTATATAAGTATACAACACACAAATATTTAATTATATAAATATGCAGCTATATATTCACTGTTGATGGCCAGTTACATAGCTTACAGTACTTCCCTATTACAAATGTTACACAATGAAAGCTTTTACACGATTCCTTATGCCCATGTTCATGTTCCTCTAGAATAAACAGCTAAAAGTGGACCTTCTGGATCAAAGGGATGCACATCTTTAGCATCAGATATTGCCAATTGTCCTTAAAAAGTACTGTATGGATGTAAGTAGCACACACTAGCAATGTATGAGAACTTGCATGTGCTCATATTCTAGCAAATCATTAGTATTATCTGACTTCTTAATTGTTCCTAACTTCAGAGTATGAAATAGAATTTCACATATTAAAATATGTGGGTTTTTTTAACATAAAATTTAACATCTTTTCATAGATATGGTGTCTTTCCTCCTATGTGACTTACCTGTTCATATATTTTGCTGATTTTTTTTCTCTTGGATTACTTATCTTTTTCTTATTGATTTATAGGAGTTCTTTGAATAGTCTGGATATCATTCTTTCATAGGGAATACATAATGCAAATGTCTTCTGTTGCTTGTATTTTCACTTTGTTCATGATGTCGTTTGTCATACAGAAATTTTTAATTTCAATATAGTCACTTATCAAAATAGTGTTTTGGGGTTTATTTTTGTGTGTGTGGGTTGCTTAAGAAATAAGTTTCAACTCCAATGTTATAAAACTATTTAAATATTTTCTTTTAGAATTAAAATTTTTTTCTTTCCTTATCTAGGCTGCCAATCCATCTAGAATTATTATTTTTTTTTATAGAGTGAGATCAGGTTTATCTTTTTCCAATGACAAGCTCAGTTCCAACACACCTAATTGAAAAGTTAGCCTTTTTCACATTAATTTGTACTGCCTCCTCTCTCCTACATAAGGAGGGGTCCTACTCTGCAGGGGTCCTGCAGAATTCCAGGGGGCACCATTCACATCTTATTCTATGCGAATGACAGAGTCCTGGAGCACACAGAAGATAATGTAAATGATGTTCTCTGGAGCTATGCAATGTGGCAGTCCTGTATAAATCTCCAGTATCCATGTTTGTTTGTGTATTCGTTTCCTAAGACTGCCAAAACAAATTACCATGAACTGCAACTGCGTGGCTTAAAACAACAGAAATGTATTATCTCAGATCCTGGAGGCAAGAAGTCCTAAATCAAAGTGTTGGCCAAAAAAAGGAACGAAATTGGGTCATTTGTAGAGACGTGGATGGATCTAGAGACTGTCATACAGAGTGAAGTAAGTCAGAAAGAGAAAAACAAATATCGTATATTAACGCTTATATGTGGAGCCTAGAAAAATGGTACAGATGAATCGATTTGCAGGGCAGAAATAGAGACACAGAGGTAGAGAACAAACGTATGGACACCAAGGGGGGAAAGTGGCGTGGGGGGTGGGGGTGGGGGTGTGATGAATGGGGAGATTCTGATTGACATGTATACACTGATGTGTATAAAATTGATGACTAATAAGAACCTGCTGTATAAAAAATTAATAAAATAAAAAAAAACAAAAATAGCAAAATAAAGTGTTGGCAAGGCCATGCTCTCTCTGAAGGCTCTGGGGGAAGATACTTCCTTGTCTCTTCCTAGCTTCTGTTGGTTGCCAACAATCTTGGTGTTCCTTGTTTTGTAGATGTATCCCTGCAACCTCTGCATCATCACATGGCATTTTTCCCTGAATGTCTCTTATCCTCACATGATCTTCTGTTAAGGACACCAGTCATTGGATTTGGGTCCAGCCTAATACAGTATGGCCTCATCTTAACTATTTACATCTGCTAAATATTTCCAAATAAGCTTATATTCTGAGGTTCTTCATAGACATGAATTTTGGGGGACAGTGTTCAATCGAGTGCAAAACATTTGTTTTGGGACAGTTTCTTTCTATGCTGTTGGCCTATTTGTCTACATCTGTGCCCAAACCACCTTATTCAATTACTGTGGCTTTATGGTAAGTCTTTACATACGGTAGAATGAGTTCTCAACCGTCTCTAATCTTGTTCATCTTCAAACTTTTCTTGGCTTTTCTGTGCCCTTCAGGAACAATGGAATTCCTTTTTGGAATTTTCGGTTGAATTTTGAGATTAATTTGGGAAGAACTGACATGTTTACGACAGTGTATGTAAATATCTCCCTTCATTTAGGTCTATTTTCTTGACCTTTTATATGTTTCCAATTTTCCCCATACATATTTTTCACGTTTTTTTTTGTTGTTACATTTTTCCCCTATATACCTAATGGTTTTTGTTTCTCTTATGAATCAGAATCATTTTCTGCAGGCTGGATGTTACTACCCATACCACTCACCTGGCTATACACTTCCCAAGTGACTAGACTAGTAATTATCAGCTTCACTTTTCTTTCTCATCTCTAACATACCAGAGGGTTAAGAACACATAATGAATCACTATGACAATAAATAGCTGCTGATGGACAGCTAGCTACTGGCAGGGAGGTGGGTGTACCAGAATCTATGGAGAACTAAGAATAGCCAGGCAAAATGCCCCCCAAGTCCCCAGGTAATTCTAACATACCATCTTCTTTTTCCCCCACTTAAGGATCACTGAACTTGAGGTACTTATTTCCTAGTTTTACTCACTGAGTCAGAGTCCTTGAGTGGCCACACCTATTCAAACAGAGCAGAGTTCTCTGTGCCTCCTTAGAGGCTGTGATTGGGAATGCAGATCATTTCCCTTTTCCCCTCACCAAGTTTATTCCTGATATAGACCTTCTTTTCTTGGATCCTTTGAGGCATCAAAGGTCTAATGGCCAAACTTCTGCAAATGTTGGCAACAGCTAAAGAAATCATTCAAAAGTTCTCCATTTATAAAGAAATACATTAAAAATAATGATCTGTAATTACAAATGCTGTACTACAGGTATCATTCAGTAATGAAGGAGTATTGTGAATTGGTAAAATTCTTACTATCCTTAATCTCCCACTTATTACCATATTATCATATAAGAACAGCAGCTACTTTGAAAATCAATTTAGCATCTCACTTCATTTCAGCGTATACAACTTGATTATATAAAATGCTTTCCTATGTTTTCACAGTTTCAAAACAGTTACAAGAAATCCTATCACTGTAACTTAAATACAATATTTTGATACATTTGGGTAGTCTTGAATAAATTTTACACCAAAGCAATATAGAAAACACTGCATTATTTAGTATGTATTCACTCATTAAAGAAAGTTTTTCTTTCTTCTTTTTTTTAAAATTAATTTTTTTCTTTTATTTAACAGTTTGTTTTGTTTTTTTATAGCCTGAGAGTTATACTTATTGTTTGGTGGCTTTCAATTTTCTAAATAGGATACACCTCATTGGAATTTTAGCTAAGAAACATAAAAAGGCAAAAGAACAGAAAGAGCTGGACAAATATGACATTTTCAGAATGATATTAAGATGTATTTCCCTTGGCTCATCTGTAAAGGAAACTGTCATTGTGAAAACTGCAGAAGTAGAATCTCTCCCTAGTTGAAAATCCTCTTGGTTTTTAAGAATCATACAGGCCCCATTTCAGAGCCAGTTCTGAAACTTATCAGCAGAGAAGCCCAGGGTAATGTCTTTTCTCACAGCCCCTCTTTCCTCATAGACACATTGGGGCCTACCAAAATTTTATCTTAGTAGACTGTCATAAAGATTACAGATCATTTATGAAAAGACCTTGACACATAGGAAGCACTCAATCAGTAGTAAGTATTGTCTTCTAGCCCTTGTTAAAGGCGTATAATTCGGTTTCATTTTCTTTTATTTAAAGACTGAAATCTGAGTCAAACCCATCACATATTTATTGAATGCCTCCTATGTTTAAGAAATTAAGCACTAAGGCAGTGAGCAAAGACAGACATGTAACATGCTGCCCCTTTTCTGCTAGTTTACAATCTAATTGAAGAAGACAAATCAGACACATAACCAGATACCTGACAGTCCAAAAGCATGAGTGTCTGGTGGATGCTTGACACATTGTCCTCCTCAGTAAATACATATTGAAAAAATAAGTGAATGAGCTCAGGGGAGGGAGAGAGGGAATTTATCTTCAGTTGGTCCTGGGGGCTTTCACTGAAGAGGTGGAATTTTAAAGTGAGGTCTTCAACAAAATACGTTTGGATATATAGACAAGAAAAGGAATAACGTCCTTTCCAGCAAGAGTGAAAAATATAAGTTCAGTTCAAGAAATTGCAAGCATATCGGTTTGGCTGAATATAATAAAATAATTGTTTTCATGGCCTATTCATAAGAAGGGAGAAACACCTTTAAATTCATGGACGGCACATTCTCTGAGAAGCATTTAAACTGTATCTTACAAGCCATGCTTAGGGAGAAATTGATGCTCGATAAAAAAGTGTTTCAGCTTAATAGTTTTACTCAAGTAAAAACACAGAAAGACTGGCTAGAAAATCTGGTTTGGAATCATTGATGAAGCCAGCCTTTGATTATACACTAAGATTACAACTAACTTTTAGTGCCCATTTACAATCACTTCAAGACCCAAGTGGATGTATTGTCTGATTTCAGCACCTCCTACTTACAAAATTTTCCCTATTCATGTAGGTGAGCTCCCATATTGGTCCTCCACGTTTTCTCACAAGCAAATACACCTGACTGTCACCTTAGGGTTCTGCTATGTTCTTCCTCTCCTACTAAATCTGCCCTTGACCAAAGTCATCTTCTCTCAAAGCTAGCAGAAGCAGCTTTATTTTTGCCATTTCTGATATAGCTTTCGTGAGATCACCAGTGTCCGTGCCAAGGATGCTTTATTCCTCCATTTCAAAGCTGCTACTCCTCAAGGTGGTACATACAGTTGGATTTTGTGTGAAGATGGGAGGCACGCTGTGTTGCTTGGACCCCAAAGCAATTGAAAAAGTTTCTCACAAAGCCCTTACATTATTCCCTCCCCTCTTTTGCTCCTGCAAGCAGCTCCAATGATTCTTCCAAACAAAAAGGAATCCTTCCAACAAACAAACAGACAGACAAACGCAAGCAACACAAAACAAACCATACTTGTTTCATAGAATCAAACAGTTCAGACATAGTATTCTCTTTCCATATACAGACAAAGACTGTGCCATGACCCTTTCTCCCAAGAATTTCTACCTTTTCCTCTTGCTCACCCCTCAAATGAATGCAATATTAAGAAACTGGTCCCACCTTGACTTTTTCAGTACACCTTTGTTCAAGATAGCTCAGTTTACTTGTTTTACAGTTAGAGAAACATTTCGTACGTGCATAACTCAAAGGCTTATTCAAGGGACACAAATAGTTGTTCCAAACCTAAAGTTTATACTTCTGAAGAAAAAATGTAAAATGTTAAATGACTGTGGGTTTTTTCCCAGCCTCGACCTTCAAAGTTTCCCCCAAAATTAGAATCTAGGTTTCCACTAATATACTTCAATGCACTTAATTAAATAGGAATTTTCCCCTGTGTAGTATTTGGGTTACCCCTTTGGCTCTTAAACATTAAGAGTCTGAGAGATAATTGCAAAGGTGATACTAAATCAAGGTTGCTGAGGACATGAAGGAGTTAATGAGGTTTCTAGCATCTGCAGCAATCTTAAAAAAAAAAACAAAAAACCCGAGACAACATAAAACAAAAAAACAAAACAAATGATCTGGAATTCATCGCTCTGTCTCCAGCAGAGCTACATTAAGGAAAACGTCTGGGTATTGAAACATCCTTTGGAATATTAAAAGGGTAAGATGTATTATTTGGTTAAATTGCAAGTATCAGGAAGAAGGATCACTAATAAGGAGATACTCACTGCTCATTGTTCTAGTAACAATAGACTCAAATGAATAATTACTTGATAGCAGGAGATAGGGCTACATTTTATCACAGAAATACTCTTAATTAGACTTGCTACACCAGTGTAAGTCTCATCTGAATTGCCCACGTATTATTGATAAACTTTATTGGATTATTTTACATATCATGTATTCATCTTGGTCTGATCAAGTTTCAGTTGTGCATTGCAATTTGCTGACTATGGTTGGTTGGCTGGCGCATCGAAGTTCATCAGCCCCCAGTTCTAATTCAGGACGTCACTGAGGTATGAAAAGATTAGGTTATTCTGCAGCCCAGAGGTTGATCCTTTATTAGATCCTTCAGTATTTGATAATTATAATGAAGATCACAAAACTGCAAGATCTAATTAAGTTTGGAACTTTCCAAAATTGACTTTCTGTAGAAAATTTCATGCTGAATGAATGTGACGATCCAGAAAATTAAAGAAATCGCCTCTTGCATGACTCTATTTCATTTTCCTCTTCATACATAGAAGCATAGAATCCTGGGGCTACAAACAGGGTTGAACAACTTCCTAAATTAAGAACAATTTTGCACATGGCCAAGATTTTAATGTCTATTCCCATCCAAGAAAAGTTTGTACATAATAATGCTTCCTGTGGGTATAAGGCAGTTTAATTTTCTGAGTATTTTTACCTGTGTTATCTTGCTTTAACCTCACATCATCTGAGTTAGGGAGGAGAGATCTCTTGATGCTACCTCATATAGCTGTGTGACCGCACACGGAGCTGGTAGATTGCGGCTTCAATTAATATCAATAGTAAGATAACTTTTTGGAGCCACCGTTTCTTCTTCTGAAAAAGGGGGATTATAATACTTCACAGGGTTCTTGTGAGGATTGGAAATGGTCTCAACTGAGTGTGACCTTTCTAATATGTGGTTGTGATCCCCTTATCTGCTGGGCCTGATTGTCTTTGAGCAAGAATCCTGTCTTAGGCAGACAGTGTTCCTGTTTCCAGGCAAATGTGCCTCATCCATTCTGGACTATGGGAATGAAGTCATGTGAGCATCTCAGCAACAATATTTGCTTTTAAGATTAAGTGTTGCAGCAACCAATTTAACTGTATTTTCTCTCATGGATACAAATACAACGAAGAGAGCTAACTCATAATCACCAGATTCCATCTAAATTTTGTCCAGGAAATTGACATAGGAGTTCATTTTGCCCCCTTTTGTTTCCATAGGAGGATAAACTCTCTCGGACGATGCATTGTATTTCTGATAGGTCCACTTTAAGCATGCGTGTGGCACTCTCTGCTCTTCAGCAGGCTTCATCCGAACAGTTTTCTAGGTTGTATTCTCACAGCTGTCTCATTTTCCTCTTTTTTTCCTGATTTGATCACATCCCAGATGCAGGCTGGTCTGCTCTAAGAGGCCTGAATTATTGCCAATGCAGTGTGATTTGAGAGCCTAGAAGGACCGCCGTAACATAGGGGCCACCCATGTGTTCAACACTCACCCCCAGCCTTTCATCACAAATACAAGCCAACTCAACAGTGATTGAGGCCTTTGTAATCAAAACCTTGTCATCACTCAGGTGTTTTATGCCGGATGATTTGTCAGATTCTCTGAGTGGGGCGGAAAGATGAGTAAAATCCCAATAAGTTGCAGGGCAGGTGGATTTTCATCGTGCAGAGTAGCAGAAAAAAAAGAGGGTCTTGAGTACACCAAAGGAAAGAACCCTAGTCAGATGCTGGGGAGCCTGGATACTGGTGGGCGGAGAATCCTGGTATTCAAAGGGAAGGTGAGACAGCACCAAATACTGAAGACTTTCATTATGGTTTTCTCGGGGCGTTCCTGCCATCAAGTCTTTCTTGACGCACTTCCTACCTGGCAGGCACCTGGTGTCCTTTCAGCTCACCTTCTCACTCCATGTGCTGGCTCTTCTCTGGCTTAGGTCATTGCCAATGCTTATTTTGGACTCTTGGCAAGAATAGCCGTAGGCTCACCATGCATCTCTTCTCCTGGTCTTCTTGCTTCCCAGTGTCCCAAAGCGTGTATTTTATTGTTATTCTAAGAGAACTGGGGAGGAGAGAAATTCAATGATTCCCTTTAGCCTTCACGCTTTCCTTTCTGCTCTGTTTTCCTTTCTCCTTGGGAATCCTCACTAGCACAGAACCTCATTTCACATCTCCATATATTGGATAAATATATCCTAATGTCTAATTGCATTATATTTTGCCATTCATTTATTCAAAAAATATTTATTAAACTTCTACTTTGTGCCAGGCACTGTTGTAAGTATTGGAGATACAGCAGTGAAAAAATACAAATAAAAGCCCTTGTCTTCATGGCTCACATGTGCTGGTCAACTAGATAACACATAGCACTAACTGCATAGCAGACACTTTACATGCATTGGTTAGCTCAATACTTATTGGTGGATACTCTTATTTTCCCCCTGTTGCAAATGAGGAAACTGACTTGTTCAGGTCTTGTGGCTAGTAAGTGATCAGGCTGGGATTTCAACCCAGGCATTATGAAGGTTAGGCAGAATGGTGTTTTCCATATTTTAGGTATATTGTGATACTAAAACTCTAATGGCTTCTCTGATGATAAATAAACCTTTTCAGAGCAGATGTAGAAACTCTCTTATCTTCAGTTTTCTTTCTCTATGTTAAATATAATGGATGTGTTGAAGTGTTAGGCCTGATGTAAAACCCTAAAAGTGTCACATGAAAGAGAAATAAATAGACAAAAGTATATGCTGTACTTTCAGATGGATTAGGGAACAGAATGTCTGAGTGAGTTTCCTCATAATTGGTTAAAATTTTAAAAATTGAGACCCAGGTAAATGTATAGTCACCCATATTTTAAAGATTCCTTGGGGGCTTCCCTGGTGGCGCAGTGGTTGAGAGTCCGCCTGCCGATGCAGGGGACATGGGTTCGTGCCCCGGTCCGGGAAGATCCCACATGCCGCGGAGCAGCTAGGCCCGTGAGCCATGGCCGCTGAGCCTGTGCTCCGTGACGGGAGAGGCCACAACAGTGAGAGGCCCGTGTAAAGCAAAAAAAAAAAAAAAAGGTTCCTTGGTAACCTGCCAAAGTTCATGAGCTGTTGACCAAGGAACCCAAACTCTATCAAGCAGTGGGTTATTGTTTTAGAAATAACTGGCCAGCCTGCTACCAACATTCTATGAACTGAAGGGCTCTGGGGAAACAACTCTTATAAAACCAAATACCTTAAAGTAAAGTATTCCTGGGGCCAGAGATTAGCGCCAGAAAATTCTACTTTTTGTAGTTTTCATTACTTAAGAGCCTTTATTAAAAAGCAAATATATATTAGGAAGAGTTAGAACTCTTATCAGCTAATTTTTAATAGTTCATTGGCAGAAAATAGGGAAAACATAAAGCAGAATACGGTTAGAGGATATACCAATTAAAAACATAGGGGAAAATAAACAAAGGAATGGCAAGAGTGCTCACTTCCCAATCTTTCTCCAGATGTCTCTGGCAAAGCTTAGTCCGTCTTCCCCGCCAGAAGGTAGAGTCCATGAGGAGGAGGCTTTGTTCTGCTGATTGCTGTCTCTCCAGAGTCAAAGCAATTTAGGCACATAACAGGTACTCAATCAATATTTGTTGAGTCAATGGCTAAGTGAACATCAACAGATTAAAGGTTAATATATAACTGCTGAATGAAAGTTTCCATTGGCATGATTCTGAATACTTAAGGAAGATACCCTTTCATGATCAAGACAGTTACAACCCTGGGTATTAATTTTATTATCTTTAGTGACTAGCATCTAAACCGCAGGATTTTAAGCTCAGTAAAAGGAAGGATATTGTTTGTTTCCTTTTTTCTTAAACCGCTATTGAATAAATGAACTGTCAGGCAAAAACAGGAGAAAACAACAGTGAATTAGATAGTAAATAGGAAATACTGCATTATTGTTATAATAGTCAGATCAGCAATTTTATTTGGTGCATGGGAAGAAAAGAATAGGGCATGTAGAAAGAAAAGTGCATTCTTTGAAATCTGTTTTAAAACTTTATTCCTCTTGTGCTTTGAGTTTACTTCTGCATAATTGGCTCCCAATAAATGTTTATTGACTGATTTACTGATTCCTCTCTCACTCCAAAACCAGCAATCCTAACTCAAATATGGCCCCAATTTAAAATGGATTAAAAATAAACATTTATTTAATTTTCACTGTGCTCATGTCTTTGTGACTCATTTCTGCTTATTGTTAGAACCAATATGTAAATTACCAGGACTCCAAAACTCACCTCCTCTCCTCTCATACTCCCTCACTGCCTCATTCATCTATTCCTCCATATTCAGTCTTTTATCTATAGAACTAATGTTTGTTAGGTGCCCATCAATACAGGGTCTGGCATATCATGGGCACTCAACAGACAATTCACTTATTCTGATTTGGAAAAGTACCCTCTTGACAGTGTGGAAGATGAGTTGGAAGAATGTAAGGCAGAAACCTTGAGTGTAATTGTCTTGAAAAACTTTAAATCATATCACATCAGAATAAAACTCTTGACTCCACAACCCTCCCAAAACTTGTTGGTCTGTTTATGACTTATGAATGTACGATACTGTACTCATAGACTGTATACATCATAAAACATACACAAAAATAGAAATTAAAAAATAATGCCATAAAGTTAAAAAAATTTTTTCTGTCATGTTATTTTCTACTGTAATTAACTATGATCTTAAAGTATAATATACACTTGGAACGATATGGATATAAATCCTTACTTCAGTTCTTATAATTTTGAAACTTTCTGAATTTCTGTCAGATACGATTAGATATTAATTGTTGGTACCTCATAATGCAGCTGACGAAGAGTTTATTCTAGAAATAGAGAATGGTTTGTGCTTCCATTTGCTTGAGTTTGCTTCTGTTTGTATCTTTAGGATAATCTTAATTTATATTTGTTATTTTTTCTTGCAGGAATTTTTTTAAGCCTCATGTCACATGGTAAGAGCTGATTTTGTTAAATGAGATAATATGGTATAGAAACCCACTTGCTAAGTACTGTGATGCTCGGGATAAATTGAAAGTAAATAAAAGTGTCAGTAAAACACCATCAATCCCTCCGTGTTATAGAACTCTCACTCTTTTTTTTTTTAAATAAATTTATTTATTTTATTTATTTATTTTTGGCTGTGTTGGGTCTTCGTTGCTGTGCGCGGGCTTTCTCTAGTTGCGACGAGCTGGGGCTGCTCCTTGTTGCAGTGTGTGGGCTTCTCACTGTGGTGGCTTCTCTTGTTGTGGAGCACAGGCTCTAGGCGCACAGGCTTCAGTAGTTGTGGCACGTGGGCTCAGTAGTTGTGGCTCAAGGGCTTTAGAGTGCAGTCTCAGTAGCTGTGGCACACGGGCTTAGTTGCTCTGTGGTGTGTGAGATCTTCCTTGACCAGGGTTCAAACCCATGTCTCCTGGATTGCCAGGCTGCATTTCACTGCGCCACCGGGGAAGTCCCAGAACTCTCACTCCTTCTGAGAGATTCCTTTGCCGATCTGCCGTGGTATTTGAACATCTGATATGCAGACCAAGAAAGGGTACCAAATACATTTGTATATTACATAAAAGTAAAGCTCAATTTTTCTCTTTTAGGTAAAAATATAGAGCAATCCAGTACTTTTCTTCCCCCAGGGGAAGAAAACATCCCAGTGAATTATCATGGGAGCCCCTAGGGTTCACATGCCTACTTTTGAGGTCCTTGCCCTAGAGGATGCCAGAAAGAAGCAGTGGAAGGGGAGATGTGAAGAAAAATATAAGAGGTAGAAACAAGGGAATGTGGTGCTAAAGCCTGATTCTTTTAATGATTCTTGTTCAATTAATGATTTATTTTTTCAGTTTCTTCTACTACAACTCTTATTTTCGTGCACATCTTACATCTGAAGCACTGCAAGGTGTAATTGTAATTTCAGGCTATTTTAATTTTCTTGTTTGTAATAAGAATATTTTCTAAATGCTATATCATGGCATGCATTGTGAGGTGTAAATGATGAATATCTAATCATAGCTGACAAAAATTCAGAAATACAACTTTTGTAATATTATTATTATTATTTTTTTTTTTTTTTTGCGGTACGCGGGCCTCTCACTGTTGTGGCCTCTCCCGTTGCCGCTCCACGGCATGTGGGATCTTACCGGATCGGGCCACGAACCTGTGTCCCCTTCGTCAGCAGGCGGACTCTCAACCACTGCGCCACCAGGGAAGCCCTGTAAAACTATTGTAAATTAGAAGTACAAAGAATCTAATTAAACACAGAAAAAACATTTTTTAAATGTTTTGTATTTATTTTTCAAAGATCTAGAAAATTATGTTACTTCTGAACCTACACTTTTGTATATTACATATTAAAAATACTTGGCAGGTTATGCAGGATAGCCTGAGAGAACCTAAATCCTGTCTAAAATTTTAAAACTACAATATATTCCTGATAACTTCAATTTATATATAAGCATATTATATTACATATACTACATTATACATTATGTACAATATGTATAACATATATTGTTATATTGTTTGTGAATTATATATCCTTTTTTAAATTTCATTTTTCTTTATCTTGATGTTTATTTTTGTCCTTTCTTCAATCACAAACATCTCAGCCAGAACCAGAGAGGCAACTCAGCAATTCAAGTCTATCTTACTCAGCAGCTACAATAGCAATAGTGGAAATTAATGTTTATGTGTGACTTTTAGTTTACAAAATGTTTTCACATGTATCTATTTATCTGATTCTTCCAAAATTCTGAGGTAGATATTAATATCATTAGTAGTACTAATTTTATACCCCATTTTATAGACAAAAAAATTAATGGCAATGTGACTTGCCCAAGGGCTTCAAGTCCACCAAGTATAAGAGCTAGGACTTGAAACCACATGATTGTATGGTTTTTTTTCATAAATAATACTCTATGTTCTCTTTGTGTATCAATAACCTTGTGCAATGAATTTTTTCCTTAATCAGCAGCTCTAGCAGGAAGTATGGGGAAAAGTATGAACCCTACTTTTCATAGTTTGTTTAGAAAATCTTTCCTCTCTCTCTAAATTCTTGACAAGAATCTTTAAATCTTATTATCTCATTTGAGATACCCTCTACTTTCTTCACGATGATGAGATCCCACTTAACACCAGGATTTAAAATTTAAAAGCAAATGATAGGAAAGAAGCCATTTGAAACAGGCTACCTACTGTATGATTCTAACCACAGAACATTCTGGAAAAGGCAAAACTATGGAGATATTAAAAACATCATTGGTTACCAGGGGCTTAGCAAGGGAGAAGGAGGGATGCATAAATGGATCACAGGGGATTTTTAGGGCAGTGAAACTATTCTGCATGGTATGGTAATGGTAGGTACATGACAATATACATTTGTCAAAGCTCATAGAATATATAAACACAAAGAATGAATCCTAATGTAAACTATGATTGTTGGTTAATTAAATATAGATTAATATTGGCTCATCAATTATAACAAATGCACCACACTAATGCTAGATGTTAATAATAGGAGAAAAGAAACTGGTGGGGAGGGAGAGGGGAATTAGGGGGTATATGGGAACTCTCTGTACTTTCTGCTCATTTTTTCTGTAAACATGAAACTGCTCTAAAAAATAGAGATTCTATTAAAACAAAAAAATTCTGTTAACTTAAAAGAATGCATTCTCTGGCAAGGAATACTTTTTTTCGCATATGAAAGTGATTGGAATCCTTAAGGAAGTATTAGAAAAGAACTGTTTTTGCAGTTCAGAGATAAATTATCTGCTGACTAGGGTGCCTAGCCTGGTATTGGTTTATGCCTGTTGTCCTGGTATAATTATTAACAGCATCCTCTATCACTCTCAAAACATATCGCTTTTAGATAATAAATCACCTGACCATTCTGCTGATAGCTCTACAGGCTTGACTATTAAATATGGGATATACAGGTTTCTTTTTGACTAAAGCAGGCTGGAGGGTGGTTTATAGATGTTTTCCCAGGTTTCCTGATTCTTAGTAAAAGAAGCAGCTTGGTTTTCAGCATGATCATTACCTCCGGCTCTGGGCTCAGAAATGACAGCTGTAATTAATAACTGGGGAAAGAAATTCATAGTTTATGCTAGGAGACAAGTGTGGTGTCAGTAGAGGAGTGCTAGAAAGCAACAGATCTTATTCACTGGGAGAAGATATGGAAATATTTCCTCTTGATATAAAACATGAAGATAAGTGTGCCATTTCTTGATTCTTCTGCTCTGCTCTTTACCTTCGTCCGCTAGCCCATGTAAGGAATAAGTGTACGTGAACTCTAGTATCAATTCTGCTATGTGATCTGAGATAAGCCACTTCATCTTTGGGGCCTCATTTTCCTCATCTGAAAAAGGAATTACCTGAGTCAGATAATCTTCTTTTTCTTTTAGTCCTAAAATTATATGATTATGTGTTCTACAATTTTTAGATACGCCACTAGGAACTAAGAGAAGTGGCAGATAACGCTGGGAAAATAAATGAGGAAAAAAGTGGGAAGTTCTGAGAAGTTCAGACTTGAGACTTACCCTTCCAACTGTGAGAGAAAAGCTGACCTCAAACAAACATTCTCACTGAGAATAATGAGAAAATCAGATAAAATATAATAAACAACAGTTTGAAGGCATTAGAGAGAGGCAGCCAGGATTTGAGAGGCTGTGATTACAGAGACAAGGGAACCAGTATCATATACTTTGCTTATCCCTTCCGGAAACCAGCTGATTCTTGGTGCTAGGTGTGTGGTTAAGAATCTGGGGAGAGTTCTTACCAAGCGACAAAAGGAGCCGGCAAAGCTTTGGCAACCACGTGGGGCTGGCGAGATAAACTTGGATTTCAGAGCTGTTAAAGCATCCAGGACTTGAGGATCCAAGTTCCTGGAGAGAACAAGGAAGTAGGCCTGACCTTAGTGTTTTTCCCTGTTAGGAACATGCTAAAATTTTAAGCTGCTCAGGGTTAGAACTTAAGAAGCTAAGCAAAAAAGTGCTGAAAAACAATGTGGAGTTTTTGGCGGACTCATGGTCTCAAGGAGAGGAAAAAAACAAGATATGTCAAAAAGGAGGGACCCAGTAAATATCCCAGGCTCCTGGTCAGGATCCCCAGAGGGCTGTGCTCTAGGAGGGTGGGAGCAGATATACCAGAGGTAGATGGAGGCTTATTAAGACCAAAATCCACTCTCTAGTCAGCTCAGTCTTGGATTAGACAAAGGCATTCCCTTTTTACTCTAAGTGGGGAAGATGACAAACAATATTACCTTAGCACTGTGCACATTTCATACCCAGTGTATAATATTTAGTTAAAATGATGCCTGCACACATACATAAAAACAGGTCTAGATCAATAAGGAATAATGGCCTTTTCAGTTCATAGTGTTAGGATAGTTGTTTAGACATGAAAAAAGAAAGAAATTGGACTCCAGCCTTATCCATATGAAAAAGTAAATTTCAAAGGGATTAAAGAACTATATATAAAGTGACAAAATTAATAAATTTAAAAAGAAAATAGAAGAAAATAATTTTAATATCTTAGGTAAAGAAAGTTCTTTAAAAAGAACCTAAAGGGAAACAAAAAAGGATAAATCTGACTTAAGTAAAACTAGGGATGTCTGTTTATCAAAAGATACCTTAAAGAAAGTGTCAGCAAAATTCTAAAGCAATCAGAACTCTTACACATTGTGGGCGGGAATATAAATCAGTATCGCTATGTTGGAAAACAGTTTGAATTACCTTGTAAATAATCTCAGCTACTCCACTTTCTTGATACGCCTTAGAAAAAAATAATGCATGTGAGCATCAGTTTTAGTGTACGAGTGTTTGTAGCAGCACAGTTTGTAAATGTAAAGCAAACGGACAAACACTGAAAATAACCCAAATATCACTCAGGAATAGAATGAATGAATTCTTTGTGGATGCATTCCACTGAATGCTAGAAACTTGCATAAAGGAATAAACTGCATCTACTGCAAAAACACGGAAAACTCTCGGGAACATAATATTGAGGAAAACAAACTAAGTCATAGCAGGATACATAGGGTATGTTTCTATTTGTATGAAATGCAAAGTTTGACATGATTTCTCAGAAATTATTGAGCTAGAAAAAATAGTGGCACAATCAATGAATAAACATAGGACTTGGATCTTTGAAAACAAACCAACCAGCCATAAACTAGACAAAGCCGTCTAATGTAATCAATAAACAGCAGAAGAAACACAAATATACGTGCAATTAAAAATGTTATGTTTTCTATTGCTGCTCTAACAAATTACTATGAAACAGTTTAAAACAACACAATTTTATTATCTCACAATTCTGTAGGTCAGAAATACAGGTGGGCTCAGCTGGTCATATGGTCCCTCTGCTCTAGGGCTCACAAAGATGAAATCAAGGTGTCAAACAACCTGGGCTCTCAAGCAGGGATGCTGGGGAATCATCTGCTTCCAAGCTCATTTAAGTGTCGGCAGAATTCAGTTGCTTGTGGTGGTAGGGTTAAGGTCACTGCTTCCTTGCTTGCTGTTAGTGGGGACCTCTCTCAGGCTTAAGGTTCTCCTAAAAGTGTCCTGCATTCCTTGTGAACTAGCCCCTCCATCTTCAAACCAGCAACGGCGTGTCAAATCCTCCTAATCTGTCTCATGCTCCTTCTGCCACTTTCTTTCTGCCATACTTTCTGGCTCCAGTCAGAGAAAGTCCTCTGCTTTCAAAGGCCTTGTACTTTGGTTGTGTCTACCAGGATAATCCAGGAAAATCTCTCCTTTTCAAGGTCTGCAGCGTTCATCACAACTGCAAAGTACCTATGCCATATAACGTAACATTCACAAATTCTGGGCATTAGGACATGGGTATTTCGGGGTGGGGGAGGTGCACAAGAAGAAAGGTTTAATCTGCCTACTCCAATAAAATGAGGAAGGGGAAATAACCACTGATGCAGAAAAACATTAAAAAAATTACAAAGCAGAAATCTATGCAAGTAAGGGTGAAAACCTACAGAAACAGATGATTTTGTAGGAAAATATAATTTACTAAATTTTACATGAGAAGAGACAGAAAAAGAATCTATCCATGGAAAAGAATGAAGAATGTCAAATTTCCCACAAAAGCACACAAGTCTACATGGTTTCACAGTTGATTTTTTCAAACCATGAAGAAATAGACAGTTTCAATGTTACCTACATGACCCCAGAAAACTGAGAGAATACTAATGGTGTGCCAGTCGTATTTATTGCTATCCAGCCTCTTATCTGACCATCTGTGTTCTCTGCATTTCAAGGGTCTGGAAGAGGGCTTTGCTAGTAGTGTTCTGTTAGTTCTGCCAGCTGGAGGCACTAATGCAAGATTAGGAAGGGAGAGGAGTGGAGAAGCCAAGTCCTGCTGCTGGCTACAGTGGTGGGTCCAAGGCTGGTACAGGCAGGCTTATGAGGGGCAGTGATGGGGGGTCCAGAGGCAGTGGTGGCCACAGCAAATTTGTGGGTACTTCTCCTTCAGGGGCTGCAGCTGCTTGGTGTAGGTCCTGATCTCAGGATGAAATGGACTTCTCTCTTGCTCTTCCAGCCCTTCCAAACATTTTGAGACCCTATACCCTATTTTAACTCCCTCTCTGATTGAAATACCCTGAGTGGTTTCTGTGCTGCTTATTGCAACCTGACAGATAAAGAAGGTAAGCTTTCAAGTTATTTTTATAAAGCCACTCAAATTGATCACATAATTTGACAAACACAGCATAAAAAGAAAATGACAAACTAGTTTGATGACTGAATGTCAATGCAAAACTTCTGAATAAAATGTTAAATAAAATATTAAAGTAGAAACATAATTTAATGGATAATTTTATAAATGATAAGTCATGACTAACTGGGGCTCATCTCAAAATCATTTATCATATTAATATGTCAAAAGAGGAAAAGGGAATGAAATAAACAGGTATAAATTTTCCAAAAAGGGAGACAAATTTGTTTCTTATGGTAATGTACTAATATAGTCCCAAATAATCAGCTGAGAGCTATTGGAAACAATATGAATATTTAATAAAGTGGTTACAAATTAATGTATGAAATAATTAGCTTTTTTTTTTTTTTTTTTTTTTGCGGTACGCGGGCCTCTCACTGCTGTGGCCTCTCCCGTTGCGGAGCACAGGCTCCGGACGCTCAGGCTCAGTGGCCATGGCCCACGGGCCCAGCCGCTCTGTGGCATGTGGGATCTTTCCGGACTGGGGCACAAACTCACGTCCCCTGCATCGGCAGGCGGACTCTCAACCACTGCGCCACCAGGGAAGCCCTAGCTTTTCTTTTAAAAACAATAACTGAAATGAAAGAAAGTATCCTAGTCACCAAATCAAGGAGAAAAATAGAACTGGAAAAATGTTTTGAAAATGTGCAGCTGCATGACCACTGATGAAAGGCATAAAAAAAGCCCAAGATGTGAAAAGATGTATTTTGTTCTTTGATTAGAAAGCTCAACGTTGCAAAGATATTAATTCTTTGTAAATGAATCTGCTAAAGCCACATATTCCCATGAAAATATCAAAATGGTTTATTTTTCATTTTTTTGAATCTGACAAAATAATACTAAAATATAAGTTTGGGAGAATACTGAGAGAAAAAAGAAAAATGATGTGGGCAGTCTAACTGTATCCAAAAGCAAAATGTACCATGAATGTTACAGTAATTAAAACAGTATGGCACTGATACAGGAACAGACCTGCTGACAATGAAGCAGAGGAGGAAGTCCAAAATAGACTCAAGTACCTATGGGAATTTGGTACATGATGTAGTTGGCATTTCAAATCTTCGGGAATAATAAACATTTGAAGTCACACGAGTGAATTAGTTTTTATTATTGGAGTAAAGAAAGCTTTTCTAAGAATAAACCCAGAAGCCATAAAAAAATAATTGATATATTTTGAACATATATATTAAAATTTTTCTATTAGGCAAGAGATATGGATGGATAGATGGATGGATGGATGGACGTTTAGGTAGATAGGTAGATAGAGTCAAAAGACAAATTTTTTCACTGAGCAAGAAATATTTGTAAAATGTATATCAAGCAGAAAGATTGAATCCCTAAATATGCAGAAAAGCACATAAAAGTCTATATAAAAAAGATTAACAAACAATCCAATAGAAAAATGGTTAAAGGATACGAACAAATAGTATGGCTAATAACCTTAGTAATATTTCCAACATTCTTTAAAATTAATGAAATGCAATTTAAAATAATGAAATGCACTCTCTCATTAATCACATTAAGAAAAATTAAAATCTATAATCTCATTGTTGGCAAAATAGAACAGAGTGACTGATATACTTTCTGTAAGTACAAAATGGTACAATCTTTTTGGAGGTAAATAAGCAATTTCCATGCAATTTTTAAAATTCATATGTCCCATAAAGAAAGACTGGGGATTTTCTCTACAGATTTAATTCATATATTTAACACATATGTATAGGACACTTACTATGTGCCATTCTCTGTGTTAAATACCAGGGATACAGTAGTGCCCAAGACAGTCTTTGCCTTTAAGATACCAGCAATCTAAAATGTGATATTGCTTATAGTGATTTAAAACAAAACAAAACAAAATGATGTTGGGAGAATCTCTGTGTGTTGGTAATCCACACAACATGATACCATGAAATTATGAAAGAGAATGAGATAAGTATAAATGTACTTTGCAGGAAAAGTTCATCAACTATTGTGAAGCACAAAATCAAGTCACAGAAATTATGCATGGCAGGTTGTTTTCCCCAAAAAGCACGCACACACTCATACCTGTAAGACAACAAAACATCTGGGAGAATACACACCTCATTCAAGAGGTCACCTCTGGGCAGATGCATGGGAAATGATGGTGATGTCAGACTGTTCCCCTTAATTTCATAGAATTCCAAATGTTTTTTTCCCATCATCATAGGTTAATTTTTAATAATTAAAAAAATCCATCTCAGACCCTTTTATAAAGAGTTCTCTCAAAGGGTCTTCAGTATTTATTCCCACAGTACATTGAGATCTGTTGGTGAAATCCAGATTCCCAGGTCCCCCCATGGGGAACGGATTCCTGCCTAATTAAGCAACCCAGCCAGCGGAGAAGGTACGGGCACCACCATTTGCAACACCAGGACTCACACTGACAGTTGCTCACACTCCTTAATTGTGCGGCAGTCTGTCTCAGCTAGAATTGATTTCATTCTCGAAGTTCAATACCTTCCAACCTTGCTGACTAAGTCTACCCTCACCTTTGTGGAGTTTTCATTCTAGAAGTCTTCACTCCCTTGTTTAGTGTTTGAAGATTCAAGGGGAGAGCTGTCATTAATTTTGTAACCCAAAAGTAATCATAAGGTGGTTATTTTAATACTCTCCCCTTTAGATTCAGTGCCTGAACCAGAGAGGATAAAAACTGCGGCCTTGACACTTCATTTTGCAAACAAACCTTTTCAGGCATCAGTTAGGGTCCCAAGGCAGCAGTACTGTGGGCATCTTAAAACTTCTTTCTTACACAGAAGAGGTTCACAGTTCTGTAAAGGTTTTGTCATGGCATTTAAGTAGTCTGATATTCTACAATGCAATCATATCTACAAATATGATGGATTATGTCTTAGTCACAGTGATTGTTTTCAGTGGGGGGAAAAGCCTCCATGGACGAATTGATACTAGGCTCCATGCTGGGTCTTATGCATTAATCATGAAGTATCATGCTTATGCAAATGTGTAGAAGCCCAATTAGGCAGAGAGCACAGAGCGCTGGGAATAATGTTATGGGCTATTGGGTGTTTGAAATACACTCCTTGGCCAAATTTTCAAAAGCAAAGCAGATTTGAGATGCCTTTTTTACTTTTGAAAACAGGTGTACAATTGTCTTCTTAGTGCTTATTTCATGCCTTCAACCTTAAAATAAAGCTTTCTCCCATTTGGCATGATTTTCCCTCATTGCTCAACAGGAGCAGTGGAAATTCTGAATCACTGACAAGAAAATAAAATGTTCATTCAAAATCTAGACGTGCTGAGAATACATCAATATTTGGGGGGTTTGCCACACATTTTGAATGTTTCATATATTCAGTTTTCCTCTGGTAATCTCTGCCATTTCTTATATTTTGTATGATTAATCAAAATATTCAGGTTTCTGTTTTGCAAATCCTCTGCACACAATGCAAATGTTGTGAAGAGAAAATACAAAATGCTGGAAGACAAGCTCTCACTTTTATGTATTACTTCCCACTTTCTGACTTTATTTTGCTATCTTGAAACTGCTGATGTCTTATCCCTGGCTCTTATTTTCATTCCCTTGTTGGAACTGCTCCAGGATTTGGAGAGGATGTAGTGATGGATGGACAGAAGCATAAGAGTTTAGAGAAGTTTGCTGTCCCCCATTTAAATATCTCTATCTAAGGTGATCATTTTGAATGTGGTTATGTCTACACTGCTACTTATTCAGAGTAGACAGATAAAGTGGCAAATCAAGTGTTGCTATATAAGAAAAGTTCATAGGTTAGGAAAAAAGACTGTAACATTTTTTTTGCAGTCATGTGTATGTAATCCTTACCTGTAACTATCTAGTTTAACAAAAGCTTCAGACACATATTTGAGCTTTTTATTTTTTTTTACTTAACTGGAAACCAGCTTAGTTCTTAAAACCCCAGTTCCTTCAAAAACATCTAGGCAACGGCTGATTGACAGGTCATTTACTATATAACCCTTGCTTCCAATATAGCTCTCACTGATGGCTGGGGGTGGGTGGAGGCTGGGCAGGGAGTGGAAAGAGAAGGAGGGGAAAGAATGGAGGGAGATGAGTTGGAAAGAGAAGGGAAGACTAGCAGGTCAAGGGACAGAGAGAGAGAAAGAGGGAGACTTCCTTTATAACATTTTGCAGTGGATGTTAATGTCTGGAAAACTCTCCTTTGGGAGGAGAAAATACTTCCTGCATGTAAAAATGGTGTTAATCCACTGCTCTGCTTTTAGAATGCCCCTGGCTATGTGAGTAGCACTTCCAATTAGATCTGGTTGAAAAGTTTGTAGAGAAATCTAAAGCCCTCCAAATGCAATTTATTACATTAGGCTGTTCAACAAAAGATTGGCTTCTCTTAGCCCAAACCATATTCTGGCCTTGGTAAGTTAGTCCAGTCCATCTTTTATGACATAGCTTCTTAATCCTGGCAACAAAATCATCCTTTTTACTTCTCTGTCTCTGTCTCTCTTTTCTTCCTCTTTCACACACACACACACACACACACACACAACTTTAATAATTAAATTTAAAAAATTTTAAGTAATTACTGCCCCTCACTCTACAAAGACTAGGAAAAGAACTCTCTATGTAATCATTGTTTCAGTGGAGAAACTCATTCTAAATATATTATTGAAAAAACAGGACCAGCAAGTGGACTTTCTACGCCATGTCCTATACTTCCCATGACTTTTGAGCAGCTACAGAAAGAGAGCTGTACCACTGACCCGATATACAACTGGGGCCCTCCCCCCATCTGCAAATTTGGAAAGTCTCCCTCTCCCCACTGGCACTGCCTTCCCTGAAACCGGAACCTACAAACAAAATGATCAAAGAGTGAGACAAAGACCACAGTACATCCTTTTTTTAAAAAAAATTTTTTATTTTATTTGTTTTTTTTTACACAACAGGTTCTTATTAGTCATCCATTTTATATACATCAGTGTATACATGTCAATCCCAATCTCCCAATTCATCCCCCCACCCCCCCCACCACCCCCTGGCCACTTTCCCCCCTGGTGTCCATATGTTTGTTCTCTACATCTGTGTCTATTTTTCTGCCCTGCAAACTGGTTCATCTGTACCATTTTTCCAGGTTCCACATATATGTGTTAATATACGATATTTGTTTTTCTCTTTCTGACTTACTTCACTCATAGTACATCCTCCCAGAAAAACATCTGATTTCTATCTTGGGTAGGTTTAAAGAGGTTTAAAACAGGCGTTTTCTGTTTCCATAGCAAAAAAGGAAACAGCAACTGGAGCAATAAGGCGATAAAAAATTATGATGTCAAGTTGAAATTTGTTGAACGGAAATTAATAAAACCTGATGATACTCCAGAGTTTTCTTCTGCACAAGCAAGGTTATAAAAGGGCCTTTTGTATCAATGTTTTGCTTGTTTGCTTGCTTTTTGTTATTGTTTTGATTTTCATCTTTACTATGCAAAACAAGTATGTCTTCCCAATATGGTCTAGAACAAAGGGGCAGAGTGATGCTTGGAGCAGAGAGACAAGTAAAATCATATCCTTAAGAATATATGCTGTGATCTAGTAAAATGGAACTCTTTCAGACAGAATAGCTCTGCCAGCAGAAGGTGGTGATCATTCCCCACAGAAATGCAGAGAAAGAAGAAAGGGCGGACTTAAATTTCACCAGCCGGTACTACCCATCACTTATATCAAGTAAGATCCCCAACCCTGTTTGTAACTGATCCTGAGAAAAATATCTCCTCCCGGCTCTGCCAGTTAATTGCTGGCAAATTTGCTCCCTGCCTCCCATCACCTGTCATCTCCCAGTTAGCTGCACTGAGGTGGTCTGCATTTACTGTCTACACTACTTTCCTCACTCTATTTATCCCTTCCTTCTAATTAGAACAAGTAGCAGCAGTTCTCAAAGTGTGGTCTGGGGACTCTTGGGAGAGCACCAAGACCCTTTCAGGAGGTCCTTGAGGTCAAAACGATGTTTTTGTAATGTTATTTGTCTTTTCTACTCTTAATCTCTCACAACTGTGCAGAAGAGTTTTCCAGAAGCAACACGAAGTGTGATATCGTGACAGATTGACAGTAAAAGCAGATTTGAGATTCCAGCTGTCTTTTATTAACAGACATTAAAGAAATTCACAAAAATCTAGAACAATGCCCATATTCTCACTAATTTATTTTTCTTTTGGAAAATAAAGTGATGTTTCATTAAAACATGTTGTTTGCATAAGCATATAATGTTATATATAAATAACATTGTTATTTTAATCTATTAATAAATCTATGTTCTTAAATTTTCTGAGTCTTAATTCCTAATATGATAAATGCTGATAGATATAACCAACATAAAAACAAAGGTCTTTAAGATCCTCCATAATTTTTAAGACTGTTAAGGGCTCTTGAGGCCAAAACGTTTGAGAATCCTTGGCCTACAGAACGAGCAGAGCAGACTGACGTAGAAAGTGACACCTTTAGCTTTAGTGCCACAAAGTACTTATATATTAAGTACAGGTGGGCCTTGCTTTACAATAAACAAGTGTATTAATATCAGAATGCATAAGGAAGATAAATTATTTGGTGAAATTCAAATTATAAAATGATTTCGATCAGATTCTTTAAAGCGCACCGCACTTTACGAGTGTTTAAGGTATGCTTAGTTCATAAAATCCTAAGTGCATTTTCAACTTCTAAGGACACATATCGTTAGCCTGGTGAACACCCTGGCCCTGAACCTAGGTGGATTTATTGTAACACTCTTTAGATATGAGAAAAATAATAGTAATTTAACTGGGCTTTAAAGACAATGAAACTGAGAAATCTGTATTTGGCCTTTCTTATAAAAAAGTTAAAACCCAGAATAAGAGACAGGGAAAGTGAATATGTATCTGCCTCTAGAAAGCAGAGATTAATATCTTTTTCAGAACCAGTGGATTTTAGCATAAGTATTTTTTTTTAAGTTAGAAATAAGAACAAAGAATCATCCAATAGGAGATTATTCTGCCAAATTTGCAACAGTGTGTTGCTCTTTGAGACACTACTAAGGAAAAATTAGAGCAGGGAAACTCGATTAAAATTGGTTTGGGGGGAATCAAGGGAGTCAAGGATTGAGAAATAGAAGACCAGAGCTGAGTCTGGGGACCTGCAGAGAGAGCTGTTCAACTTGGAATTAATGAATGGGTTGGGGTCCAGCAAAGACAGGCTGAACTTGAACTACACAAGAGCCAAAGACACTACCTGTCCTAGGAGAAAAACTAAAAACATAGTTAATGAACAAGTTAACAAGTTTGTGTTTAGTTAGTAACAAGACCATGTGCTAGCTATGTGCGGGGGGAAGGTACATATATACATGGTGGTGTGTGTGTGTGTGTGTGTGTGTGTGTGTGTGTGTATTTGGTATTGGTGCCCAGGTGTCCAGACCCTGCAGCACACGTCCTTGATGGCAGCAAGCTTGCAATATTGATTGGCCCTGAATGTGGTCTATCCTGGGGAGGAGGAGGTCAAGAGGCCCAGAGACATGTGGTTTGGAAACTCTCTCCTTCGCAAGAAGGAGAAATGCACATATACTTCTCTGATTTCTGGAGCACCGTTCCTAACCACAGAGTGACCAACTCACCCCTGAGAATCCTGTTCTTGACAGCAATTAAAATACCATGTTTTCAGCAAGGGCTACTAATTCTGACATTTTATTTTCAGCCATTTGGATCAGTTGACATTTGACTGGCTCTCAAGTTTACTATCAAAAGATGGCTTTTGCTTCTCCACAGTTATAATATTTGCTGAACTAATTTTTATCAAATTTTTTAAAAATGTCATCATCTTTAGCCGAGGAAAGGACAAGGAATATCCTTCTTCAAATGAGAGTTCTTTCTTGCTTGTTTGTTTGTTTACTTTGTTTTTGTTTTTTTTTTGCGGTACACGGGCCTCTCACCATTGTGGCCTCTCCCGTTGCGGAGCACAGGCTCCGGACGCGCAGGCTCAGTGGCCATGGCTCACGGGCCCACCCACTGCGCGGCATGTGGGATCTTCCCGGACAGGAGCACGAACCCGTGTCCCCTGCATCGGCAGACGGACTCTCAACCACTGCGCCACCAGGGAAGCCCGAGAGTTCTTTTGTGTTAGCTGAACATGAAAGTTTAGAATGAAAAGTCTTGGCCGTCATGCATGTGGCCATAGCCTCTACTTAAATTTTCCATTTAATTTGTTCTATTTACTATATGCCACATCTATGTCTGGCTAAATTGTAGCTGCTTAAAATCAGAGCTAAGTAATTGCACTGAAACATTTATATGGTTAAATCACGTGATGGAAAAGAAAAAGCATCGGTCTTCCTGCTCACATACTCTAGGTTCCAAGGAATTATGAGAAATGATTTTCTAAAATGTAGTATCTAATCTGCCTATAATTCCTAGGTTATCCATGGATCTTAGTCACTTATAACTCATACATACAAGTATACTCATGTAAACACACATCCTGCTGAATGCTGCTTTAGAAACATAGGAAAGAATGAGATGTGAAAAAAACATTTAAAAAATAGAATTTAAACTGAGAAGCTTGATCTGACAGACCACTTTAGCAATTGTAAGGAAGCGAGCTGCAAAAACATCCAATCAGATTTAAAGAGGAGGATGGGAATGAGAGAAGCAAGCTTCTGTAGAAAAACAAGCTAGGACCGAAAAAGGTTAACAGAAATACACACACACACACACAAACCGCACACACACAGAAAATAGGCCCTGCTCTGACCAACCTTACAAAAATTCTGGAAGAAAAGTTCAGGCTTCTTTGGATATTGCAGAGCCATAGGAATCTCATTTCCGGTAAGGAATGCAAACAGCACTGTGTACCTACAGTTAGTGATTGGACATACCTCAGAAAATTTCTCCACAAAAAGAAAGCAAGTTCCGTGATTGAAACCCTGCAAAAGGTACTTAAAATCACCTTAATTTTCTTTCCAACTCCAGAACCATGAACAGAAGGGCCCTGAGGGTGGCTTTCCTTTCTTGGGACTGTTGTCTACTTTCCTTTTACTTAAGTAAGTTTCATGGGTTCAGAGTCTGTTCCAGATTCGTAGACATGTTCCAAGGTTAGGCTCATAACTATATTAGAAATGAATAATACCCCCAAAACTTTTAGGAAAGTGGTGACATAAGTAATACAATTATTCAATTTCAAATGTAAGATTCATATACTGACCAAACAAAAGGTCTTCCTTCACAGCCTGGATGGTGATTATTGTTGTCTGGACACTAACTTTCTATAGGGTCCCAGATAGGAAATGGCTCCAGATCTTCTTCTAAATCAAAGATCTTAAAATGTTTTGTGTCATGACTCTCTTGGGGATCTGGGGAAGCCTATGGACTCTTTCTCAGAATAACATTTTGACAAAGGCAATCAATTATGTTGAATAGGAATCCCCAGCTTCAGAATATATCCATATTCTATCCATACGATGGATGTATTCTGAAGCTGGGGCCAAAAAAATCTCCTGATAAACTGGATCTGGCCTGAGAGAGGGAAGCCTGAAAAATGACTCCAAGCTTTTTGGGCGGGACAAATGGGAGGATGGAGTCTCCATGAACTTAACCTATCTTTACTGGACACTTGGAGAGATACAGGGGAAGCAACAGTGGTCTATTGCCTTTGAGAATTTTTTTCTCATTATTAGGCATCCACTAAGTCTGTGTTGTTTACTGGGCTTTCTTTTTCCTGCAGATGGAATTTATAATGAGCCTTGATGAGAAAGGAAACTAGTAAAAAATTGCCATTTAAAAGCTCATTCTTCAATGCAATGTGATTTATTTGTTCTACCTATGCTTTCCTTTATTGGCCATTAATTGAGTTATTAAATATCTTTCATGCTGTAACAATGTTAGTCCCTTACATGGTTGCCACTCATGGTTAGATATTCTCTGTGAGGGTCTGCTCGTGGCCAGCCCTGGCTTGATGCTTGATAAAGTGTAAATAATTCAAAGAAGCCAATGGAGAAAGCATCACAAACACTCACTGTCAGCTCAGCAAATTCAGGGTCACACCGACATTGATAGTAAACCTTTATTCAGAACACATTGTATTTGGTTTTTATTTCTGAGTATATCTGTTCATTGCTTCTGGTGTTATTCTTTGGAGTGTTAATGAAATGTCCAAGGTCAACTTTCATCAAGGAACAAGGAACTGAGAAGTGTCAGCCGACAGCTCCTCCCATTCACAGCCAGGTAGCACAAAGGCCAGTTAACGAATGGCCCTGCTCAGCACACAGTAATAGGACATGGGGTCAAGCATGGGATGGGGGCTTCCATTCCAGAATCTAATTGTCTTAGCTGGCTGGGCGAGAGGAAATGGGAAGCTCAGTGTGTTTGCCTTAAACTGTTCCTTGCTTTACCTTTGAAACTGCTCGGCTTATGGTCCAAATTGTTTCAGAAAACCCTGTTCTCTGTAACTACTTAGGGCTGTCAATAAGGAGAGAAAGGACCAGGGAGATAAGAGATGAAGTTTAAACTAAAAGGAGAGTGATGCCAATTTACACCGTGCGGGGATTTTTGGAATATGTGTTTGCTTTCCTTCAGTTTGGGGACTTGGGTTTCTAGTTTTGAAGTAGGTATATTCTTACAGCGTTGCTCTAACTTTTCTGACAATAAGTGTAAATGTCTTCTAAACCAACATGTGGCAGAGAAGGTAAAGTCATAAAAAGTATGCGTGTTTGGCAAAGAGTATTATGGACTTAAAAGTGGGAGATAAGAGAAAGTTATGGGGGTAGAGAAAAGGGATGAGGAGAAGATAGAGGAAAAGAAATAAAGGGGGAAAAATCTGTTCCTTTTCTTTTATCTGTGCAACTCCAAAACCACTGGGACCAAAATGAAGAAAACCACAGAGGACAATGAATTCCCTCTTCACCATGTACAATGTGTCATTCTCTCTTTTAGTTAGGGATATATAATACCTACTCTAGGCAAAAGTGTAAAGTAAATGAAATTATTTCCAAAATCTTTCTATTCCTCATTTGTTGGATGCAGTCATAATACACACAATGGCATTCAACTCAAGCCCCTTGGAAATTTCCATGTGGGTGTGATGAATCTTCTCTGAATCTTCTCCCTTGTCCAGTGTCCCAGACTTTTAGAGCCCAAAATGTGACTAGCATTGATTAAATCTTGTAAAAAACCTCTAAATCATAGGATTAAGTCCTTTAACTAGATAATTATCTAAATAATAGGTAATAATTTGTAGATAATAGCTGAACTCTTAACTCATTTTAGACAATAGTTTCATTTTAACAAGATACTCTCATGCCTTACCAGGAAGAAATAGCATGACCATTTAGACAGTGTAAGCGAATGCTAGTAAAGATGTATTTTGACACGACAGTCCTTTCATTTTTCTTTAAACTGACTTTTAGGCGACCACCTCTTCAGGCCCAGGAAACCATATAGGCAAACAGTGGGAAGACTATAGTCTATAGTCATACAGACTGCAACGTGTCCTCCACATTTTCCATCATCAAAATTACAAAATGATTAGGAAATACCCTTCATAAAGAGAGTGTAAAGAATTTGAGATTCTTTATGCTCAGGGTAATTTAGTTAATATGTTTAGGAACTGTATATGAAATTATTGATTTCTTAATTATTCCATTTCACAGGATTAAAAGAAACAGGCTCTAATTGTAGTAGAAGAAATTTATTTATGACCCAAGGTTATTACTTAGGTTCTACATTTTGGAACTTCAGATTTAAAGAATTTGCAACTTCTACCTCTGTGGATTTTTATGACCAGGTGAGATTACTCTCTTGATGGGCTGGTTTGCTTATCAGCCTGATGGCATGTTTAAGTTTTCTTCTAATACTAGGATTTGGAGCCTGTGGTGCTTCCCGGCACTGTCCTCTCCTCACACAATGCGGGTGCAGCAAACATGGTGGTTCTTTCTTGGTTGTGAATTCCTTCAAGGAATGTCGAGAATTTACTGAAATCTCTGCCTAATTGTGGAGAATAAATTCTCATGCTGCTCTTTTGCAAATATTTCAAATTATTTGCCTAACAGTAAATTAGACCTGACAAGTTAATTGGTTTAGGGAGCCATGCATGATGTTTGCTCATTTGTGACTAATTTTTAACACATTAGTACTTTTGAAAAAAAAAAAAGATCAATTTGGAGAAAACTGGGTCTAGAACGCAATCATCCTGCAAATTCTGTTATCAGGGAGACCACGGACACTAAAATTAGTGTGAGAAGCACAAAGGTGGCTCATTCCAGACCTGGCTGATGACTCATATGACCTCAAACACGTAATTTTACTTCCCTTTTCCTGGGGTTTTTCTTCCAGTATAATAGATCGAATAATAGCACCCACACACCAGCCTCATAAAAAAATTGACAGAATTAATGAGATAATAAAAATAGTAGGGAATAGTTGTTGAAAAGACCTCAGGGCCTGGTATTCACACTCTCTCCTGCTGTGTGGAAATATCTGACCCACCCAAATCCATTCTTTCAATGAATGTTGAGCTAAATGTAATCTCTTAGGATGGAGGAGCTGCCCCCGTCTTCCACTCGGGTACTCCTCTGCTTTCCTGACTTGATGACTGAATCATTTATCACAGTGTTGAACCTACATCTCCTTTTTGGTGGCAGATAGATACCACTGTTCTGCGCCTTTTTCAATGAACCTGGCAAACAACAGCATACTTGAGAAAAGCCACGGAGTCCCTTGGAGAAAAAGCCACGGAGTCCCTTGGAGAAAAAGCCACGGAATCTCTTGGAGATAATACATCTTGTAGTCATGTGGTTTTGTTTTTTTTCCCTCAGTCTCCTTTTCCTTAGGACTGGTATTTGGTGAGTGATAGAGTGGAGCTGGACACATTAAAAGGCAGAGTCTCACAAGGAGCACAATTTATTCTTCCTTTGAGTCACACTATCACTGATAAACAGAGACATTTGGTAGCTTTATAAGCTTTTTGTAGCCAGTTGTATATTTTTTAAAAATATTTTTAGCATAGAGCTACAAATAGACTGGAACTTGTCATGTAGTTAAGTAAGCTCTTGGCATTTAGGAACTACTTTGAGAGGTTTACAAACTCAGGCCATGAAATGTAGATATATGAGAGACAGATAGATAGATAGAGATACAGATATAGACATCAATACTTTTAGATAGTTATATAATGATTTTTATCAGTGAAAGATCAAAGGTAAATTAGTGTGTTATTCTTATCAATAATTTCATTCTGTCATCCAGCAAGGGAGCTAGGGAGAAAGTAATTTCTTTGAATTTCTAATTCTACTAGAGAAATTGAGGCATAGGCCACACACACACACACACACACACACACACACACACATACACACACAAAGGGCTATAGAACATGTGGAATGAGAGACATTAGCCACTTGTTCTGGTTGGATGTATTGTATAGTCAGTCATTTTTAGAATGAGAAGTGAGAGATATTTAAAAATTCATATTTAGTTGAATTGAATTGTTCTTGGTCATTGGTGTTCTATTTTGTATAGTCTAATTAACTCTTACTGCTTGAGTCTGCACCCTGGGGTGATTTTAAATAAGTAAATATGTAAAGAGTTTTCATTTGTACCAAGATGTTGACTCACTGAGTGATCCTGTAGACTAGCTTCCATCTTTTCAGCCAGGATTCCTTCCTTCTCTCTCTTTCTTTACAAACACCACACATGCGCGCACACACACACACACTGATGATCAAATACCTCTCTCACTAAAATTTTGAGTGCATTTCTGCCAAAAGTGTTACGTTTTATGAAAGGCTGAATTAATATGATATTTTTAGATAACTGCAATTTCAAATTACACAGATAAGCAACTATTGGAATGTAGGTTTTTTTCCTGCTGTTTAGTATTTTAAGAAATATAGCTTTGAAAGTTCTAGTAGCTATTTGATTTTAGTGTCCAATTTTATAAATTCTGCTTCCCCCCCAAAATAGTATTAAAAATAACTATCGAAGCCCCCCTATACCTAAACAGATAACTTTGTCATATGTGTCAACTACATGGTAACTTCTGCATTTCTAATTTTGTACCCTTTTCTTCAAGAAGCTTTCACGCTTTAAACAATAGACTGGGGTCTCAAACAGGCAAACATTTTTGGGCTTGTTCTGACATGGTGCTTTGGCCCTTGAATTAGGAAGTAAAGTGGAATAGAAAACAAAGCAAAACACAAAACTGATGCAATCCTTTTTTGCCTCTTTCCCTACCCAAAAGGATAAACTCTAACCAGCCATTATAGCCTCTACTTTCTAGGGAAAGAAGAGAGAGAAAAGAAGTTTTAAAAAAAGGCAAGACAGGAAAAAATGAGTGATGAAGCTTGCAACAAAGTAATGAAATTAGGGCCCTTGAAGTACCAAGTATATTTGAATGCCATTCTATTTTATTCCAACTCAAGACATTTTAGAAATATTAAATTATTATCTTTCCAGGAAGAAAATGAAGAGATGGAAGGATTGCTCCCTTATAAAAAATGTGGCAGGGTGAGTTGAGCCTACAGCAGAGGATGGGGTGGATTATGAAGCCTTAAAGTAGGATGGACTGTGTGGCAGATACCCAAGAGCCTGCAGAAAGCAAGGATGGACAAAAGCCAAGTCAGCATGAGTGAGTTGACCAAAGCCACATCAAAGCATTCACTAGCCAGGGGTGAGCATCAAAGTAAGTATGGTATCCAGTGAATAGCAGAGAGTGGGCCATCCTGCCGGAGACCAGATGATGCTTCTTATGTACTCTTGGGGACCTGTATGACACCAGAGTTCCCTTCCACCCTTGTCTTGTTTCAGTAAGACACAGGCCACACACCATATCATGTTCAATTAGTATCTTGGGAAAAAAGCAAGGAATGAGGAGGATATCTGTGAAATTGAACTTTATTGTTGTTCAACAAAGACAATACCATCTGAGAGGACTACTTTGATTATTGAATCAGACTAAGATTAAACATCTGTAAAATATAGTTTTTCCTGCTAACCAGAGAATATTGTCTTGAAGGAAGCTCCAGAGACAAACATGGGGACATATTTTCTCTACATATCAAGTCTCAACTAATGCAACTTTTTTTTTTTTTAATGCATTCTGGAAAACTATCCCTTCTTGGAGAGGGATGCTATTCTGTGTGTGGAGTGGTGGGAGCCTGCATACATTATTTTTCCCATGTAAACATTTAAGAAAAAATTTCTGCACTATTTCCAATCTGTTTGGCTCCTCCATCCTTGCATAGGAGTGTTACCTGGCGAGTTTTAAAAGCTACCCCTCTCCAGCTGTGATCAATTAAGTCACAAGGTCCCTAGTCAGTTCTAATGTTTAGTCAGGGCTGAGAAACATTGGTATAGTCCATCAGGAAGGGTCTTGTGAGCCATATATGCATCACTTTTCTAAATCTGGGATAGTTTCAGTACCATTAAATTGTTGAATGGCTGCCAACTTTGCTCTGCACACTTAAGAAAGGTTGCCTTTCAAAAAGGTAAATGTTTTTCAATTCTTTAACATCTATTTAAAGCTGTCCTTGCTGTGCTAATGATTTGATACCTGACAAAAAGCACTGAAGTTATACTATATTCTCACCCATGTCTATTAATTCCCACCTTCCACTCTGAAAGGCAATTGCAGTTTAGGTAAATGAAGAAAACCTGGGAAAATGCCTGTCTCTGACCCAATCAGTAGAGACAGCATCCTCTTCCATCCAACAGATAAAGAAGGGCTGATGATTTTAGGTTTTAATCCTATGTGTCTGGTAACTGGTATTTATTTTTGTACATAGTGAGCCATTTATAAAATGATGAACCCCGTATTCAGACAGTCAGGGAAACAGTTCAAATCCTTACCCAAGTCTCTCTGGTCAGAAGGATTTATCTAGGTTCTGAGGCTACCTTCCACTCAAAGAAACTTTGTTTCAAATCCATGGGTACTTTGACTTATTAGTTTGGATGTAGCACTATGTTACTAGCCCTGAGTTCCTTTTTTGGACCGTGAACTTTAAACTTTCTCTTAAAGTACTGGTTTTTGTTATGGAGATTTAGCCACGGATGGAACTCAGCAACTTTGGATTTGCTTAACTTTGACATGATCATAAGAACACACTGGCAACCCCCTTGTGCATTCAAATAGCCTTGCCTGAAAAGCTGAACCAACAAATCTTTAACAGTTACAAGAGTAATGTGTACTGAGAGGCAGTTACTGGATAGAGATTGGGTTCAGGATGATTTTCAATCAAGCTGATTCAAACAAAACCAGAGAAGTGTCATAAAAATATAATTTCACACACAAGAAGCACATTCAAAGGCTGATGTTGCAATATTAACAGACATTTTCCCCCTTCCTTTCTCCCATCAAAAATCTTAGCCGTAGAAACTAAAATGAGAGATTTTTGTTGTATTTTAAAGCTTGGATGAGGATTTTAAGAGTAGCAGCTTAGAAAAGACAACAGCTTCGTATAGTCAAAATATTAAACCTTGTCTCCTGTCGCTGGACTTCAGAATTATAAATTACTAAGTGTCTAGGAAATCTAGTGAAGTATGTATGAAAAAACTTTGAAGAAACGTTTTTAGAAACAATATTAATATCAGAGAAAGATCTCAGAGTTGTATATATTTAGGAAAAAACCCCAACCCTATAAACTTTTCCATATATATTGGATTTATTATATTTCTCCAGAGCAATGTGAAAGGCACTGAATTATGTTCCTTTTCAGCTTCCAGAAAAATAAAAACACCATAAGTAATAAAAGCAGAAAAGTTGACTCTGAAATTCATTTTCGTATAGATTTATAGGAAAACGGCTTTGATGTCTTTTCCCTTCCCTTGCCAGTTTAAAAAAAAAAGGAAAAAGAAAGAAAGAAAAGGGAATGTCTATTAAATTTAACATAAAAAAAATCCACTCTTCAAACCTCATTTATCTTTGATGAGCCCTGGGCAGAGTGCCATAATAACACTATGCACATTATAAGAATTCTATAATCATTCATACTCTCTTCCCTTTCTTTTATAATCAGCTGAGTGTTGTTATTGGCCCTGCCTCTAACAAAGTTAGCAAGGCTGGGCTGACACCATGCAGTACAGGCTGCGGTACACCAAAGGGAGCTGAAAGCGGATTTCAACATGTCCCAGTGAGGAAATCCTCATTTCACTCTCAACACATGTGCATTTAGGAAGCTGCATTTAGGAAGCTTTCCTTGGTAAGTTAGGAGCTAACGTCTTAATTAAGCGGGACTTCTCAGGGGTGCAGGTGGTCCTACTGGTGTTAAGGGGAATCTGCCAATGCCCCTGGCAATTGGTGGGGAAATAGATGCCTCGGCCTTTTCTGAAAGCTCAGTGTATGTGAACTGCTCAGACCTCACAGATGTAAATCCTGGCTGAATCCTGGCTCCCCTTGTTCCCTCTAGGTATCATAAAAGCACAAACAGGGAGCGCTCAATTTACTATTGGGACTGTATTTATGTTTCAAACCAAGTAGAAAACCCAGGGTGAATGGATCTGGCACATTCAAACTTTCATTCTGTCTTTATTTCTCTTCCTAGCCATTAGAATGAGAATATTTTCATTAACTGAAAATTCTGGTTATCAGAGAGCTAATCGAAATAATTTAAAAATGTAAAAAAAAAATGAAGTCATCCATTTTTCTAACAGTAAAATGTCAGATCTGTTTGATAAAACTAGGTTTGATGGAGTCTGAAACCTAATTTTATATTTAGCCATTGTGTTTACTGGAGGAAGTTCTCTGTTTACCCTTAAGAAATTATGTACTTATAAATCTGGCTTATAGACTTGCTGATGATACTGGGGGGAAAAAAAAAACTCGGATAGAGGAGAATTGCAATAAAAGAGTGCTCTTGGCAAAGGCAGATGGCTGTTTGTTTCCTTGGTTCAAACCCTGGTCAGTTGATCTTAGACAAAAGTTTCCAAACTGCCTCCAGTCATTTGTTCTTTCAATATATATACAGCTGCCGGGAGCTGCTTTCTGAATACAAATCGGATGCTATCCATGACTGTTTATGCCAGTTCATACTCAATCACATAATGCTTACAGTACCTAGCACTTAGCCTCATTTTCAATTACTGAGGACAATGTGATGTATTAGAGCTAGTTGGAACTAATCCAGTGTGTTTTAGTTGCTTTTTGTTTGTTTGTTCGTTTTTTTCTGGAGCTTAGAATTCCACTGGCTTTCCATCCTTCCTTTATACCAGTTTTATCTGGATATATTGTGAGGTTCTTTGCAGTTTTGCTTTGAAAAGAGTTCTGCTGAGTTTTTCACCCTTTAATGTATAGACACTAAATAGAGGTCCAGAACAGTGAAATGACAAGGGCACACACTGGTTTTTATTTATTGCTCATCCTAGTATTGTGCTTCTTTTCAGTTAGAACTATTTAGTTTTCAAGTTTAACTTCTTTAATTTGAAGAACGACCTATCACGGTTAGTTCCCTGATGACTGACAACATCACAATTAAAGATCATTGCAATCATTCATCTACATCTATTGTAAAGGTGCCAAATTGAGATATCTAGAGCATCTAATTTGTTACATTTCATGGACACAGGCTTGCCCTCTAAACAAGGCTCCAGGGCACTACTCCTGTACCACATTTCCTTGTAAAACTGCTTCTGAGGAATCTGATGCATGACTTTTCAGGCTTTCTTCCAGTAAACCTAGACTAGACTGCCCAACCTCAGCCTACTTGATTTCTTGCCATGGATAGAAACATTAGCATGTGAGTTGCATTACAAGTTGAAAGACTTGTGAAAACTTTGACAATTTTCTAAGTTGAAGCCAAGATGATCTAATTATTTTCCTTGACGTGTGTTGTGACTTAGGCTATCAAAATGTGTATTGTAATTCTCTTTGCATGAGTCTTGGAATCACCATTATTGTTAACACTTACTTATGAAAGTGGAGTGATTTGGGGATTCTTTCTCAGCACCTTTCCCCATTCTATGTCTTCATAGTTAATGAGTTTTTAAAAAGTTTTTAAAATTTTTTTTAAAGTTTTAAAAACACTGTTTAATCAGTGTTAAACAGTCTAATGTGAAAGAAACAGTGAAAAGATCCCTGGATCCAAAATACATTGGCTCAAGTGTAGGATTTGCCACTTAATAAACCTGATTTGGGGTATGTTGCTTATGTTCCTGATTTTTAGTTTCTCTAATTTTTGAATGGGAATAATAATCCCTGTCTATTATTAGAGGACTTTGTGAAAACAATATAATACATGCAATTTTTTTAAAATTGGAAAGTAGTCACCATACAGATGTAATATTCCATGTCAATCCATCTCCCAAACCAAAACACTAGAAAATAGACTATCAAAAATAGACAATAGGGCTTCCCTGGTGGCTCAGTGGTTGACAGTCCGCCTGCCGATGCAGGTGACACGGGTTCGTGCCCCGGTCCGGGAAGATCCCACATGCCGTGGAGTGGCTGGGCCCGTGAGCCATGGCCGCTGAGCCTGCGCGTCCGGAGCCTGTGCTCTGCAACGGGAGAGGTCACAATAGTGAGAGGCCCGCATACCGCAAAAAAACAAAAACAAAAAACAAAAATAGACAATTATGTAATGAGACAAGGCCAAGATTAGCTATAAGAAAATAAATTAATTATTTGAAAAGGAGCAGAATAACGAAAGTTAGAATCGTGATAGAGTTTATGTAAAAATATACTTGGTGGTTTATAACAGCCAGTGTAGTCATAAGACTGATATAATACAAAAACGTAGTTCATATAATTTTATGCTATATTAATAATAGTATACTGACAAGAAGTTAATAATCTCAGTGGATTCTGCAGTGGTCTGAGCACAGCTAATATATTGAATGCAGTTCTTGGCACCATGTTTTTAAAACAGGCATTTTCAAATTGCCATATACCCATAGGAAAACAACCAGATGGCAAAGTTCTATATATACACTACCAAACGTAAAATAGATAGCTAGTGGGAAGCAGCCGCATAGCACAGGGAGATCAGCTCAGTGTTTTGTGACCACCTAGAGGGGTGGGATAGGGAGGGTGGGAGGGAGACGCAAGAGGGAGGAAATATGGGCCTATATGTATATGTATAGCTGATTCACTCTGTCATACAGCTGAAACTAATACAGCATTGTAGAGCAATTATACTCCAATAAAGAGGTTAAAAAATAAAAATGGAATGTGCATAATGGATCGCTAAAGAAACGAGAGCATGGTAGCTCAGAAAAGAGAGGATTTGGGGACATAGGACAGCTGTGTTCAAACACTGATGAGCTCTCAAGCAGAAAAGGGTTTAGACCGAATCTCAGGATTTCTTGTGAACAAATTATAATAATAGTTTCCTAATACTATCTTTTACCACCCCTTTGACTACTAGGGTACAATAGTTTGATTTGCAGGCAGGGTAGGTGTCCCCTTCCTCCCTTGCTATGTAAGATCTGTTACTTGGTTGAAGATGAAAACTTTCCTAGAAATAGTTGGCTTCAGCAGAAACATGCTTTCCTTGCTTAAAATTCCTTATGATATTTTATATGTACAATTGCATACATACAGAAGAATGTTTGAGGACTTCCCTGGTGGTGCAGTGGTTAAGAATCCGCCTGCCAATGCAGGGGACACAGGTTTGATCCCTGGTCTGGGAAGATCCCACGTGCTGTAGAGCAACTAAGCCCGTGCACCACAACTCCTGAGCCTATGCTCTAGGGCCCGTGAGCCACAACTACTGAAGCCCGCATGCTCTAGGGCCAGCATGCCACAACTACTGAGTCCCCATGCTGTAACTACTGAAGGCCGTGCGCCTAGAGCCCGTGCTCCGCAACAAGAGAAGCCACCGCAATGAGAAGCGCGCACGCCGCAAGGAAGAGCAGCTGCAACTAGAGAAAGCCCGCGCGCATCAATGAAGACCAATAAATAAATAAATAAATAAATAAATAAATAAATAAATAAGTAAAATAAGATGGGTATACCTTAAAAAAGAAAAGATTGGTTATATGGGGATGAAGTTAGAGGTATGGAGAAGGGGCCTTTTGGTGGTAATGTTCTATTTCTTAACGTCGGTGGTGGTTACAAGGATGTGATCACTTTGTGATAATTTAGTGACCCACGTATTTATGATTTATGCTTTTTCTGTGTGTTCATTATAATTCAAAAGTAAAGTTGATTTTAAGAAGGATATACGTAATATATACTTAAGATATAAAACATACAAAAAAACTTTAAATATTTCTTAAGCTCATATAAGCACTAGGAAGCTGTTATGCAAATAAAGAACTCAAAAATGATCAATAATATTGAATTAATCTATGTGCTCCCACTTTATCCATTTCTATCTCCCCTTCTTAGAGATAACTGCAAGTATTTATTTGCATTTTTTATTGATTTTCCCTTTCTTTAAAAAAATGGTTTTTATCCCAAATGTATGTAATCCTAAACAGAACTTGTTTTCTTTTGCTGGTTGTAGAGCTTTATCAAATATGCTTGCATACTATGTGTGGTCATCTGTGATTCACTTTTTCCATATTGCTACATGGATTGCTTTTTCTATTGATTTATTGGAATAAACCCTCACTGGCTAAATGTGTTGCAAATATCTTCTCCTGGTTTGTGGCTTTCTTGTTTTTCTTTTGAAATGATGTTGTCTGATGAATGGAGGTTTTAAAATTTTAAGGGGGTGGCGTTTATTGCCTTTTATTTTGTAATTAATGGCTTTTGCATATTATTTAGGAAGTCGTTCCTTCCTCTAGGGTCATACAGCTATTCTTCTGTATTATACTCTAAGTTTTTAAAGAGTTGTACTTTCACCTATAAGGCAATCTATCTAGAATCGAAGTCAGGATTATCCATTTTCTTATGGACAATTATTATCTGAGCACAATTTGTCGAACAGCCCCTCACTTATCCACTGATTTGCAAGGGAACTTCTGTCATATAACAAATTTATAAGAAACATAGGCATGTTTCTAGGCTTTCTATTGGTCTAACCCTATACTAACACCACACAGTACCATGTTACCATAAATCCATAATGGTTTTATAATTTATAGGGCAAGACCCTTCACTTTTTTCTTCTTCCTCAGGATTGGCTTGGCTCTAATTGATCCTTTTCTCTTCCATATACATTCTAGTATTAGTTTAGCAAGTTCCTTATAAGAGCCAGCCATGCCTATGACTTTAATCATATTAAATTTTTAGGTCAATGTGGGTAAGTTTGATCTCTTACTAGTATTGAGTCATCTTAACCATGAAGATCATGTGACTGTCTTTTACTTAGGACCTTAATGATGTTCTTTAGAGTTTTATGGTTTTCTCTATGCAGGTCTTTTACCTTTTTGTATTTTAAAGAATTATTCCTAATTTTTTTTGTGGTACAAACATGAAATTGACATTTCTATATTGACATTTTATCTAGCTTCTTCTAAAACTCTTATTAATTTTAATAATTTTTTTTTTTTTTTTTTTGCGGTACATGGGCCTCTCACTATTGTGGCCTCTCCCGTTGCGAAGCACAGGCTTCAGACGCGCAGGCTCAGCAGCCATGGCTCACGGGCCCAGCCGCTCCGCGGCATGTGGGATCTTCCCGGACCAGGGCACGAACCCGTGTTCCCTGCATAGGCAGGCTGACTCTCAACCACTGTGCCACCAGGGAAGCCCAATTTTAATAATTTTTAAATGAATTAGTTTGGGTTTTCTATGTAGAAAATCATACATCTGTAATGGCTGTTTTTATTCTTTGTAATCTTTGTGACATTTTTTCCGTCTCTTTACTGTGTGCCAAGATCTGCAGTAAAATTTCAAATAGCAACAGTTATAGAGGGCAGCCTTATCTTGTTACTGATTTTAGCTTAAAAACGTAGAGTATCTTCTTGTATTAACATGGTTTCATAAGACACCATTGCTCCTTGGAAATCATTCAAAATTAACATTTTTTTAAATGAAAAAGATGCACAATTTCTATCTTCATTAAAACTAGGGACAGATATAATTCATAGACACAAAAATACTTACAAAAGCTTCCAAAAATAGCTCACCGAACAGGAACAAAATTGTGCTGAATTAAAGAAAGAGTTTTGAAGAATTAGGAAAAGGAATTCTAGAAGACATGGAACAGATAGCCAAATGATGCATAGGTGCAGTATCTGAAAAAAAATCGAAACAATGGAACAGAGAATAAGTTCCAGATACAATTCAAAAAAGCTTTCTTGAGATTTACAACAAAACAAAATAAAAATGTGTATCTACATATTGTAAGGACAGACCATCAAAAAACAAAAACAGAAAAGAAAAAAACTGACCCAGAAAACTCAACATTGGGACCAAGCTTAGTAAATTTCTTGGATTTTAAAGATAAAGAAAGACTCTTTTGGGCAGTGGTATAAAAAGAACAAGACACTTACAAGGGGGAAAAGATCAAGCTGGCCATGGATTTCTCCACAGCAATTGACAGAAGGGAAGAGCTACAAAATACTCAAGGGAAGAAACTGTGAGCCAAAGATTTTTTAAATTCAATCAAGTTGTTCTTCAAACATAAACACCTCAGATAAATAATGTTAAACATGTAAGAAACCACAAGTCTTTCTTGAAAAAACTACTGGAAAAATTAAACAAAGAAACGAGCTGGGGAAATTGTGGCAGAATAATTTGTTGAGCATTGAACATAGGTAACTATAAAACTAAGTCTCAAAGAAATGTGGTGCTTATGGTGACAGAACAGAATGTGAAAGTTACATGCCTATATATGTATAAATGAGACAGCTACACACATTTGGAAGGAAGGAGGAAACAACATGAGGGATAAGTTCATTGATTAAAAGGATTAGCTAGGAGTCAAAGGAATACTTCAAAGCCAAAAAACCAGTAATATAATTATAGATATATTTAAAAGTATAAATGTAAATATTGGTAAAGTTAATATTATTGACAAAAAATAGAAAGTAGAGGTTATAACAAAGTAGGGATAGTTACTGTCAAAAGAAATGGATTAAGTAGGGATATTAGATAAGGTCATAATTATAAAGGTAATGACTAGAACAAAAAGAAAAACTTTTATAACTATCAGACCTACACATAAAAAATAAAGTGAAGAAAAAAGACCACTATTTTAAGTCTCTTTAAAAACCTACAAAAAAAGGGAATTCCCTGGTGGTCCAGTGGTTAGGACTTGGTGCTCTCAATGCTAGTGTCCTGGGTTCCATCCCTGGTCTGAGAAAAAAAAAAGAAAGTAATGTAAATTTTTTGGAATTCCCTGTCAGTGTAGTGGTTAGGACTCTGTGCTTCTTTCACTGCCGAGGGCCCAGGTTCAATCCCTGGTGGGGCTGGGGAACTAAGATCTCACAAGCCATGTGGTGCAGCCAAAAAAAGCAACATGTAAAAAGAAAAATATAATGTAAAATTATTCAATAGAAATAAGATCAGGAACATTTTTCATATCAATAAATATAAATGAAATTAACTCATATTTTCAGAAAGATTTTCCAATAAAGCAAACTACTTCATAAAAATATATATGTCTATTCTCTATACATGATAAATGGCTAAAACAAAGTAATTCAGAAAGACTGAAAATAAAAGAATGACAAATTATACAAGCAAAGGCAAACAAAAGAAAGCTAGAGTCATAATCTATCAGTCAAGGCAGAACTCTGGCCAAAAAAGCATTAACTGAGATAAAGGACAGTCTGTAATGTTAAAAAGAGCCACCTACAATGAAAGCATAGTAGTGTTGAATATCTATGAGCCAAATGCCTCAACTTCAAAAAACAAAACCTACAAGATAGAGAAATAGACATGTACAGAAGAGTTTAACTCACCTCTCAGCCTGTGATAGTGGTTAAAAATTAATTATATAAAAAAATGCAATAAAAATTTTGTTGGGAAAGTATAATTTACAAAAATTAACCAGTAAAGAGGTAGAAAATTAGATTCATTTTCAGGGAAGAAATAAAGTTGTCCATTCACTACCTCACATGGCTTTACTTTCTACCAAAGCTTTGAAAAATAGATTACCAATGCTATTTCAGCTGCTCCAAAGAATACAATATGTCAGCAATTGCATTTTAAAAGTCAGTTAAGATATCACTTAGTTCTTAACATATATCTGTGAGACATCAAGTTGATCAAAGACCTTGAAGACTAGATGACGGACAAAGAGCAGGAGAGTTGACATTTTCCAAAATGTGGAGTGAAGGTATACTGCTGATCCTTCCTGTTAAAAGAAAATTGCTCTGGTGGTTCTTTATAATTTGTATAGAGGAAAATAGCACAATTTATTTCTGAATTTATTTGCTTCACACCTAGACCATATCTGAAGATCCCACATAGGGAACGGTGGCTGCAATTAGAATCAGCGATAATTAAATCGATCATAATCTACAGATATTCTCCAATACCCATCTGCCTAATGATAACATTAGGAGTTTGTAAGTATCATCATTGCTACATTTTAAAAGTTTTAATGTTAACAATAATTTTGGCAATTTCCATAAGAATGTGGTCTGCTTTTGGTTTATTATTCTGGTGTGTCTCACTCCACAGGTCAGGGAGTTAATGTGGAAATTCTACTTAGTCTATTTCAATTATATATTTTGGAATTGAGGAAATAACCATGGACATCTGAGCATATTATGAGGCAAATCTAGGTCAAAATTCTATATATCATCCAACATCGTAAGCTCCTGTTTTGACTAATGGTAATGCGGTGGCATTTTGGATTCCTAGAATTTTCTAGATTTATAGATTAATTACTGAATCTATTTATTTCAGTTCTAAGGACACTATAGTTCTTTAATTACCATCAAATATCCCTATCAAAACAGGGATCCCTGTCTGATTGCCATTCTTTCCCTCTGCCTGTTACTGTGTTTCCCATTAAAATTAGAGAACTCAGGTCAATGAGATATCTCTCACCATTATCATCCCTAGTCTTCAGAGGACAGACACCACAGAGCTTTTCAGTCATGTTGGTTCTTCCCTCACTAATTCATTTTTCGATGCCTAAGAAAATGAGTGCCTAAGGGGACCTCTTGAGAAACAGTAGGAAATAGGATAGATTATATAGTATAGTAAATCCACTCTAACATTTCTAAATATCTGCATAAGTCTTTGGATTTCTTTCTCTACATTATGCTAGGGAAGTTCTGTCATGTAACTATTGAATATAGGTCATTGAATATAGGTCACCATTGAGTTCTGGTTTAGTCAACTCACAAAGCCAACTAACAGAGTCATTTCTAGTTGCTCAAGCTAACACATTAAATCCAGTGGATAAGTGTACCCAGAGTGAAGAGTTTGAGTCAATGTACTATTATACTCCATTCCCCTTGACCTAACACCCATAGAATTGATTCCTATCCATATTCTCCAGGTGTGTGCTGATGTAAATTCAAGAAATCTTGCATGTACTTTGGTGTTTAATATATGTTTTCCTGGGTCAGATGTTGTACTTGCTCTCATCGGGGAATATGTAACCAGATTCTAGTTATGGTTATGGTTATGGTTATCATGAAGCAGTGATGGGTAGAGAGGGTATCTTAAGGAGAACAGTTATCCTCTTGCAAGGCAACTGCCTTGGGTAAGGTTATTACAGGATCTTCAAGCAAGAGTAGATGAGCCTCTTTAGTCAAGAAGAGAGGCATTTCTTCTACTTGGCTAGGGATGCTCATATACCTCAGCTTTCCCCTCATCTACCCAAAGGTTTCAATTTTAAGTCTCAGGGTCCCTACTCCTTCCCCATCAATGCCTTTACTTTCCAACAACACACTTCACAAGGGGCTGAGTTCAACTTACGTTGTAATATAGCATCCTGTATAGCTAAATTTTTAATCCGATTTTCAGCCGTATCTGCCCTGCCCTAAAATAAATAAATAAATGATTAGTTTAGGGATACTGTGAACAATTTTTGGCCATGCCTTGTGTTGGGAGTTTAAAGCCCTGAATTTGTGAGTTTATTTCTGTAGACTCTCCAGAATTAGACATCCAACCCCGTAGTACTTAAAAATCATCATTGCTACCTTAACAGCTCAATGCAGCAACTAATTGTTCTCCCAAATTACTGCCTTCTATAGGCAGTTCATCCCAAGTAGTCTCAGTTGATAATTTAAGAAATCATGATTCCAACGCATGCCATAGATTAGCAGTATCCCATTTTCCTGTGAGTATATGGCATCCCTGCTTTAAGCTCGCATAACTTGGCAAATCACTCTGAGAATCCAATCTTGGTGAATTGTTTCATTAGCTTACTGTTACTGGTAACAAGTACTAGATAACTTAGGGTACAGTCAGTAAAAGAGAAATGATGTTTTATTTTTCACAGAGGTGTTTTCATATAGGTAACTAGTTACAAACTTGTTTAGGAGATGAGGGAACAAAAAGGGGAAGATGATGTAATCCAGGGATTAACACAGGATGCAGCCAATATCAAGTCTGGGGTAACAAAGGAGAAGATTTGGTGTTATAAGAAATAAAGAATACCCCTCTGTTGTGTGACTTGGGGTACAGCAAGGACTTGACCTCCAAGGAGGGACTCCTTAGGCAATGCTGAAACCATGGAGCAAATGCTAAGAAGCCAGTACTGCAGCTAAGGGGGTTCTAGGAAGACAGGTTCTAGGACTTCTTAGAGGGGGTGGTACACTGGAACCAGGGCTGAGGAAGATACTCTGCCATGTGAGTGCTGGATGTGTTAAAATGTGCTCTTGAATGGAAGATGTGAAAGAGAAAGAGTCATTTCCCCACTTCTCATTTTCCAATATCCAGCAGTATCTCAGAGTGGCTGAGTCTAACTAGAAGTCAGTCAACAAGACAGGTTGTCACATGTCAACATAGAACACAGAAAGGTAGCAAAGGTGGCAAAGAATATTCACATAGATGACTTTGTCTCACTTTTCTTAGCTTTCCCAATGGAAGGATAAATTCTGTTCTTCCAGAATTTGGAGGGTAAGGCTTCTACTTCTATTTATAGCAATTTTTATTCTTATTTCAAAGTTCCACTCTGACTTGTCTTTTTCTCCATTTTTGCTACTATTGTCATCTTAGTCTAAGACCCTTCCATCTAATACTTGCCTTATTTTAACCCTCCCAACAGAAATATACTACAAAGGTCCATGAATTTTTATCTTCAAATTCTTACTATTTTTTAATATACACTGGGCTCTCCGCTAAAGAATTATTGATGCATTAATTAGGATGTATAGCTATGAATTTATCCTTTATGGTTTATTTTATTGTGAAAGGGAAATAAAACATGTCGGAGTTCAGAAAAGCAAATAAAAACTCTGAATAAAACAAAGAGCTGTGTCATTGTCAATTCTAAAACCACAAAGTTCAGAAGATAGATTTACTACATCAGTGAAACCTATTAGGTCAAGGAGTATATAGCTACTTTATGTCATGATTGCAATCCTATAAATTTACCTCCCACGCCCATCTCTGTTATATATCCCTAGACATCATTCACAGTGGGCTATCTTTCTTCGGACATGACATCCTCTCACATCTCCACAGATCATGCTGTTCCAACTTTCCCTTTCTTCCCTTTTTTTAAGTTGAGTAAATGCTCTTCACTGAGCCAGGCTCTGCTCAGGTGTTCTCACCTTTGTGAAGCCTTCTTATGTCATTTAGAACATTTCCAGAGTTCTTGGGTCACACAATTTGAATATCGCTTAGGACATGATGTTTTTAACACGTTAATACAAAAGTAGCATAATAAGTAAGGTGGATTTTTACGGTATGGTTTCCCAAGTGAACCTAACCAAACAGGAACTTCAACACTGTACCCAATCTTTGAGGCTTTCTATCTCCTCCATGAAAGTTTGAGCTCCGCTTTGAAGGCAAGAAAGAAATGTCATTTGTACTTCTATTTCTAGCACCTAGTTCAATGCTGGATACATAGTGGGCTTCAATAAATGCCTAATGTATTTTAATTATATATCAATGAAAGGATGCCAAAGTCACATATTATAATGCTTTTGGATGGTGTGCGTATTTCTGATTTTCCTACCTGTTCTGGTCTGACAAGTACCAATTTTCTAACCTTTAAATACATTATTTTTAAAAGTTAATATTCCTTCCTGAAATTATTTAACCATTTCTTGCAGACATTTGAAAACCCAAAGAAGCACATTTTATTCCAATTTTTATGAACATATATTAGTTTTATCTAATAATTTGTGTCTGTTAGACTTGACCCAATTTTAATCTTATACTCATCATAGGGATAATTTATGTGAAAAATATTGCAAAGCCTCCTTCAGAAAGCTGACCTTCAAGAAGGGGGACTTACATAATCTCTTTTTTATCATATTCTTGGTTGGATTGCAGTACCATTCTGGATGGCAGTAATTATACCTTATATTTAATTTTTTGAGGAGAGGCTTTGCGATGACTCTAAGCCTAGAAAGCATAGTCAAGACCTGGACCGGGCTTTCAAACAGCCGCTACAACCGTGAGAGAAAGGGCAAGTTTTGTCCAAAGGCTGTGGGATCGTGAAGCATGACCATGCCCACACATGTGGATCTCAGTGGCCGTCTGTAGTCTCATCTTAGGGTATGAAAGCTCCACTTTGGTTAAGATATTTTGTTGTGTTTGATTTCTGAGTATTTCTGTTCTTAAGATCAAAGACCTAAAAGAGAAAAACATGCTAATGAAAGAGAAATGAGCTCCATACTTACACATAAATGAGGTTAGACTGCTAGGATATTTCATCTTCAGAAGCTAGTATGTTACCATAGTGAACAAATGGACTTTCTGTCTGGGCAAAGGCCTATTTGCCCTCCCAGCTGATTCCACCCTGCACAGTGATGGATACAATGTTAATAACGTCCAATTGTCTCTTTCTTCAACACATTTCATTTCTCTGCATCTTGACACCATGTCAGTTTGAGGCAAGCTGTGGCAGGCACATTGCCTAAAAGGATACCCATGTTGGGAAGCAGCAGCTGAAAGCGCAGTACCAGGATTAGCCATTAGCAGTAGGGGAAGAAACATTCTTGTTGTAGTCTTATTTGCTGGAAGGCTACCCACTGGCATTTGAAATAGTTCTCTCCTGTCAATCAAACAAATCGTTTTGAAGATCTACTAGGTGTTTAGGGGATAGAGGAATAGAATTTTCAGATCTTAAGGAGCTTTTTCAGGAGGCGATCAGCATTTTGTAGTAAAATCTGAATTTTTCTTTTTAAAGGATGGGTTCTTCCTTCATCAGTAATGGTAAGGTACCCACTGTGCCTAGAGATTACAGGAAATACTAGTTTTCAGAGGTCTTATTAAAATTGCCCTACTTTTGGAGGGTATTAATGAAAATTTGGATATCTTTAAATATCTTTACTTTGGTCTCCCAGGGTATCAAGGTAACCTGAGTTGGCAGAACAAAAGATAAAAATGTCATTGTTTGGAGAAGCTATGATAACTTTCTTCTTTAATCTTCAAATGACCTTTGCCCTTGAATCCATACTTCACATTTATCTTACCTGTTTTCTCTTACTTGCCCTCATTGGCAAAAGAGGTGTCAGTCTACAGCATAGGCTGGGAGTAGTGCTTATGAAGACCTATAGATGTACCTTAATGTATTAAAATTAAATTATATAAAACAGAAAAATGGTAAGGCCTGCAGTGAATAACCACCTTTGCAATGCAAATATGCCTTTCTCTATTATTCTTGCAACTGGAGGTGTTCAACTTTTATCTCTTTTATTTCTTTACACTTCCATGTAGAAGCTCCTTTCTATGTTTTATTTATTTCTACTTCTGATTAAGATTTCATCTGAAGAAAGTGTTGTGCTACTAAAAAATTTTTTAATAACACTGAACTATACACATTATATGAGACAGAATGAGGTAAAATACCAGTCTCCAAAAATCTTTGAATTAAGGCTACCCACTTGAATTGTTTATCTCAGTGGGAATTATCCTGTGAAAGTCATAGAGCCCTTTGAGGAGTTCATCATCCTTGTGACACTTTATGAAAGTTCGTAAATTCTGCCAGGCACATGTCTTCTTGTTAATATTTACCAAACCCTCTGGGCCATCAAGACCCAAATATTTACTATCTATATACTACAAGTATATTTTTATAGTACTTATGAGGTTTTGGGGGGTTTTGTTTCATTTTGTCTTTAGTAGAAGCCAGGAGTGATAACTGCAGAAAATGTGAGAACGTGACTTTGTGATTTGTGTCAACATACTTAATATGAAACTATATTTCCCAGTATTTCCTTCTCCGCATGGCTCAAGTTTAGGGCTGTCCACAGTATAAATTTGTGCAGGCTTTGGAATATAGATATGAAGTAGTAATCATTATACTCTAAAGCATGGTTGGCAAGCTCCAGGCTCAGCACACAGCCTGTTGTTATCAATAAAGTTGTATTGGGGAGTCGGCGGGAAGATGGCGGAAGAGTAAGACGTGGAGATCGCCTTCCTCCTCACGGATACACCAGAAATACATCTACGCGTGGAACAACTCCTACAGAACACCTACTGAAGGCTGGCAGAAGACCTCAGAGCTCCCAAAAGGCAAGAAACTCCCCACGTACCTGGGTAGGGCAAAAGAAAAAAGAAAAAACAGAGACAAAAGAATAAGGACGGCACCTGCACCAGTGGGAGGGAGCTGTGGAGAAGGAAAAGTTTCCACACACTAGGAAGCCCCTTCGCGGGCGGAGACTGAGGGAGGCGGAGGGGGGAGCTTCGGGACCGCGGAGTGGTGCACAGCGACGGGTGTGGAGGGCAAAGCGGGGAGATTCCTGCACAGACGATCGGTGCCGACCGGCACTCACCAACCCGAGAGGCTTGTCTGCTCACCCGCCGGGGCGGGCGGGGCTGCGAGCTGAGGCTCGGGTTTCGGTTTTGGACGGAGCGCAGGGAGAGGACTGGAGTTGGCGGCTTGAGCATAGCCTGAAGGGGTTGGTGCGCCACGACTAGCCGGGAGGGAGTTCGGGGAAAAGCCTGCACCGGCCGAAGAGGCAAGAGACTTTTTCTTCCCTCTTTGTTTCCTGGTGCGCGAGGAGAGGGGTTTAAGAGCGCTGCTTAAAGGAACTCCAGAGACGGGCGCGAGCCGCGGCTAAAAGCGTGAACCCCAGAGACGGGCGCGAGCCGCGGCTGAGGGCGCGAGCCCCCGAGACGGGCGCGAGCCGCGGCGGGAAGCGCGAGCCCCAGAGACGGGCGCGAGCCGCGGCTGAAACCGCGGACCCCAGAGACGGGCGGGAGACGCTGGGGCTGCTGCTGCCACCACCAGGGGGGCTGTGTGCGAGCACAGGTCACTCTCCGCGCCCCTCTTCCGCGGAGCCTGTGCAGGCCGCCACTGCCAGGTTCCCGGGATCCAGGGACAACTTCCCCGGGAGTACGCACGGCGGGTCTCAGGCTGGTGCAGCGTCACGCCGCCTCTGCCGCCGCAGGCCCGCCCCGCACGCAGTGCCCCGCCTTCCCCCATCCCCCAACCCCCGGCCTGAGTGAGCCGGAGCTCCCGAATCAGCGGCTCCTTTAACCCCGTCCTGTCTGAGCAAAAAAACAGACGCCTTCCAGCGATCTGCGCGCAGGGGCAGGGCCGGGTACAAAGCTGAGCTCCTGTGAGCTGTGAGAGCAGGGAGGAGAGGGGGAGGTCTCTCCCGGCAGCCGCGGAGGCGGAGGATTGAAGCTCCACAATCAACTTGATGTGCCCTGCATTGTGGAATACCTGAATAGACAGGGAGTGATCCCAAATTGAAGAGGTGGAATTTAGGAGCGAGATCTGTGATTTTTTTCCCTTTTCCTCTTTTTGTGAATGTGTGCGTGTATGCTTCTGTGTGAGATCTTGTCTGTATACTGTTGCTTCCACCATTTGTCCTAGGGCTCTATCCGTCCATGGTTTTTTTTTTTTTTTTTTTTTTTAAATTTTTTTTAATAATTAATTTTAATTGTAATAACTTTATTGAACTTTTCCTTCGTTCTTTCTTTCTTTCTTTCCTTCCCTCCTTCCCTCCTTTAGACATCGAATCACCCCAGGTTGAGGGGGTGGTCTCTGGGAGCAGGATTTATGGTTTTTCCCCCTTTGCCTCTCTTTGTGAACGTGTATGTGTATTCTTCTGTGTAAGATTTTCTCTGTATAGCTTTGCTTCCAACAGGTGTCCTAGGGCTCTATCCGCCCATGGTTTTTTTTTAAAAAAAATTTTTTTTTCTTAATAATTAATTTTAATTGTAATAACATTATTGTACTTTACCTTCGTTCTTTCTTTCTTTCCTTCCTTCCTTCCCTCCTTTAGACAGCGAATCACCCCAGGTTGAGGAGGTGGTCTCTGGGAGCAGGATTTATGATTTTTCCCCCTTTGCCTCTCTTTGTGAACACGTATGTGTATGCTTCTGTGTAAGATTTTCTCTGTATAGCTCTGTTTCCAACATTTGTCCTAGGGTTCTATCTGTTCTTTTTTTTTTTCTTTCTAAATATTTTTTAGTACAATAACTATATTATACTTTATTTTATTTTTACTGTATCTTCTTTCTTTCAGTCTTTTTTCCTTCTTTCCCTCCTTCCTTCCTCCCTTCCTCCCTCCCTCCCTCCCTCCTTTCTTTCCTTCTTTGCTTCTTTCTTCCTTCCTTCCTTTCCTCCTTTCCTTCTTTCTTTCCTCAAACTTCTACTAATTCTCTCTACATTTTCTCCTTCTTTCCCTCCTTCCTTCCTTCCTTCCCCCCTCCCTCCCTTTCTTTCCTTCTTTGCTTCTTTCTTCCTTCCTTCCTTTCCTCCTTTCCTTCTTTCTTTCCTCATACTTCTACTAATTCTCTCTACATTTTCTCCTTCTTTCCCTCCTACCTTCCTTCCTTCCTCCCTCCCTCCCTCCTTTCTTTCCTTCTTTGCTTCTTTCTTCCTTCCTTCCTTTCCTCCTTTCCTTCTCTCTTTCCTCAAACTTCTACTAATTCTCTCTACATTTTCTCCTTCTTTCCCTCCTTCTTTCCTTCCTTCCTCCCTCCCTCCCTCCCTCCCTCCTTTCTTTCCTTCTTTGCTTCTTTCTTCCTTCCTTCCTTTCCTCCTTTCCCTCTTTCTTTCCTCATACTTCTACTAATTCTCTCTACATTTTCTCCTTCTTTCCCTCCTTCCTTCCTTCCTTCCTCCCTACCTCCCTCCTTTCTTTCCTTCTTTGCTTCTTTCTTCCTTCCTTCCTTTCCTCCTTTCCTTCTTTCTTTCCTCATACTTCTAATAATTCTCTCTACTTTTCCTCCCTTTTATTCTGAGCCGTGTGGATGAAAGGCTCTTGGTGCTCCAGCCCAGGAGGCAGGGCTCTGCCTCTGAGGTAGGAGAGCCAACTTCAGGACACTGATCAACAAGAGACCTCCCAGCTCCACATAATATTAAACGGTGGAAATCTCCCAGAGACCTCCATCTTAACACCAGCACCCAGCTTCACTCAACGACCAGCAAGCCACAGTGCTGGACAACCTATGCCAAACAACTAGCAAAACAGGAACATAACCCCACCCATTAGCAGAGAGGCTGCCTAAAATCATAACAAGGCCACAGACACCCCAAAACACACCACCAGACGTGAACCTGCCCACTAGAGAGACAAGATCCAGCCTCATCCAGCACAACCCAGGCACTAGTCCCCTCCACCAGGAAGCCTACACAACCCGCTGAAACAACCTTAGCCACTGGAGACAGACATCAAAAACAACGGGAACTACGAACGTGCAGCCTGCAAAAAGGAGACCCCAAACACAGTAAGATAAGCAAAATGAGAAGACAGAAAAACACACAGCAGATGAAGGAGCAAGATAAAAACCCACCAGACCTAACAAATGAAGAGGAAATAGGCAATCTACCTGAAAAAGAATTCAGAATAATGATAGTAAGGATGATCCGAAATCTTGGAAGTAGAATGGACAAAATGCAAGAAACAGTTAACAAGGACCTACAAGAACTAAAGATGAAACAAGCAACGATGAACAACACAATAAATGAAATTAAAAGTACTCTAGATAGGATCAATAGCAGAATAACTGAGGCAGAAGAACGGATAAGTGACCTGGAAGATAAAGTAGTGGAAATAACTACTGCAGAGCAGAATAAAGAAAAAAGAATGAAAAGAAGTGAGGACAGTCTCAGAGAGCTCTGGGACAACATTAAACGCACCAACATTCGAATTATAGGGGTTCCAGAAGAAGAAGAAAAAAAGAAAGGGACTGAGAAAATATTTGAAGAGATTATAGTTGAAAACTTCCCTAATATGGGAAAGGAAATAGTTAATCAAGTCCAGGAAGCACAGAGAGTCCCATACAGGATAAATCCAAGGAAAAATACGCCAAGACACATACTAATCAAACTATCAAAAATTAAATACAAAGAAAGCATATTAAAAGCAGCAAGGGAAAAACAACAAATAACACACAAGGGAATCCCCATAAGGTTAACAGCTGATCTCTCAGCAGAAACCCTACAAGCCAGAAGGGAGTGGCAGGACATACTGAAAGTGATGAAGGAGAAAAACCTGCAACCAAGACTACTCTACCCAGCAAGGATCTCATTCAGATTTGATGGAGAAATTAAAACCTTTACAGACAAGCAAAAGCTGAGAGAGTTCAGCACCACCAAACCAGCTTTACAACAAATGCTAAAGGAACTTCTCTAGATAAGAAATGCAAAAGAAGGAAACGACCTATAATAACGAACCCAAAACAATATAGAAAATGGGAATAGGAACATACATATCGATAATTACCTTAAATGTAAATGGACTAAATGCTCCCACCAAAAGACACAGATTGGCTGAATGGATACAAAAACAAGACCCTTATATATGCTGTCTACAAGAGACCCACCTCAGACCTAGAGACACATACAGACTGAAAGTAAGGGGATGGAAAAAGATATTCCATGCAAATGGAAACCAAAAGAAAGCTGGAGTAGCAATTCTCATATCAGACAAAATAGACTTTAAAATAAGGACTATTAAAAGGGATAAAGAAGGACACTACATAATGATCAAGGGATCGATCCAAGAAGAAGATTTAACAATTGTAAATATTTATGCACCCAACATAGGAGCACCTCAATACGTAAGGCAAATACTAACAGCCATAAAAGGGGAAATTGACAGTAACACATTCATAGTAGGGGACTTTAACACCCCACTTTCACCCATGGACAGATCATCCAAAATGAAAATAAATAAGGAAACACAAGCTTTAAATGATACATTAAACAAGATGGACTTAATTGATATTTATAGGACACTCCATCCAAAAACGACAGAATACACATTTTTCTCAAGTGCTCATGGAACATTCTCCAGGATAGATCATATCTTGGCTCACAAATCAAGCCTTGGTAAATTTAAGAAAATTGAAATTGTATCAAGTATCTTTTCTGACCACAACGCCATGAGACTAGATATCAATTACAGGAAAAGATCTGTAAAATATACAAACACATGGAGGCTAAACAATACACTACTTAATAATGAAGTGATCACTGAAGAAATCAAAGAGGAAATAAAAAAATACCTAGAAACAAATGACAATGGAGACACAACGACCCAAAACCTATGGGATGCAGCAAAAGCAGTTCTAAGGGGGAAGTTTATAGCAATACAAGCCCACCTTAAGAAGCAGGAAACATCTCGAATAAACAACCTAACCTTGCACCTCAAGCAATTAGAGAAAGAAGAACAAAAAAGCCCCAAAGCTAGCAGAAGGAAAGAAATCATAAAAATCAGATCAGAAATAAATGAAAAAGAAATGAAGGAAACGATAGCAAAGATCAATAAAACTAAAAGCTGGTTCTTTGAGAAGATAAACAAAATAGATAAACCACTAGCCAGACTCATCAAGAAAAAAAGGGAGAAGACTCAAATCAATAGAATTAGAAATGAGAAAGGAGAAATAACAACTGACACTGCAGAAATAAAAAAAATCATGAGAGATTACTACAAGCAACTCTATGCCAATAAAATGGACAATCTGGAAGAAATGGACAAATTCTTAGAAATGCACAACCTGCCAAGACTGAATCAGGAAGAAATAGAAAATATGAACAGACCAATCACAAGCACTGAAATTGAAACTGTGATTAAAAACCTTCCAACAAACAAAAGCCCAGGACCAGATGGCTTCACAGGTGAATTCTATCAAACGTTTAGAGAAGAGCTAACACCTATCCTTCTCAAACTCTTCCAAAATATAGCAGAGGGAGGAACACTCCCAAATTCCTTCTACGAAGCCACCATCACCTTGATACCAAAACCAGACAAGGATGTCACAAAGAAAGAAAACTACAGGCCAATATCACTGATGAACATAGATGCAAAAATCCTCAACAAAATACTAGCAAACAGAATCCAACAGCACATTAAAAGGATCATACACCATGATCAAGTGGGGTTTATTCCAGGAATGCAAGGATTCTTCAATATACGCAAATCTATCAATGTGATAAACCATATTAACAAATTGAAGGAGAAAAACCATATGATCATCTCAATAGATGCAGAGAAAGCTTTCGACAAAATTCAACACCCATTTATGATAAAAACCCTCCAGAAAGTAGGCATAGAGGGAACTTTCCTCAACATAATAAAAGCCATATATGACAAGCCCACAGCAAACATCATCCTCAATGGTGAAAAACTGAAAGCATTTCCACTAAGATCAGGAACAAGACAAGGTTGCCCACTCTCACCACTCTTATTCAACATAGTTTTGGAAGTTTTAGCCACAGCAATCAGAGAAGAAAAGGAAATAAAAGGAATCCACATCGGAAAAGAAGAAGTAAAGCTGTCACTGTTTGCAGATGACATGATACTATACATAGAGAATCCTAAAGATGCTACCAGAAAACTACTAGAGCTAATCAATGAATTTGGTAAAGTAGCAGGATACAAAATTAATGCACAGAAATCTCTGGCATTCCTATATACTAATGATGAAAAATCTGAAAGTGAAATCAAGAAAACACTCCCATTTACCATTGCAACAAAAAGAATAAAATATCTAGGAATAAACCTACCTAAGGATACGAAAGACCTGTATGCAGAAAATTATAAGACACTGATGAAAGAAATTAAAGATGATACAAATAGATGGAGAGATATACCATGTTCTTGGATGGGAAGAATCAACATTGTGAAAATGACTCTACTACCCAAAGCAACCTACAGATTCAATGCAATCCCTATCAAACTACCACTGGCATTTTTCACAGAACTAGAACAAAAAATTTCGCAATTTGTATGGAAACACAAAAGACCCCGAATAGCCAAAGCAATCTTGAGAACGAAAAAAGGAGCTGGAGGAATAAGGCTCCCTGACTTTAGACTATATTACAAAGCAACAGTAATCAAGACAGTATGGTACTGGCACAAAAACAGAAAGATAGATCAGTGGAACAGGATAGAAAGCCCAGAGATAAACCCACGCACATATGGACACCTTATCTTTGATAAAGGAGGCAGGAATGTACAGTGGAGAAAGGACAGCCTCTTCAATAAATGGTGCTGGGAAAACTGGACAGGTACATGTAAAAGTATGAGATTAGATCACTCCCTAACACCATACACAAAAATAAGCTCAAAATGGATTAAAGACCTAAATGTAAGGCCAGAAACTATCAAACTCTTAGAAGAAAACATAGGAAGAACACTCTATGACATAAATCACAGCAAGATCCTTTCTGACCCACCTCCTAGAGTAATGGAAATAAAAACAAAAATAAACAAATGGGACCTAATGAAACTTCAAAGCTTTTGCACAGCAAAGGAAACCATAACCAAGACCAAAAGACAACCCTCAGAATGGGAGAAAACATTTGCAAATGAAGCAACTGACAAAGGATTAATCTCCAAAATTTACAAGCAGCTCATGCAGCTCAATAACAAAAAAACAAACAACCCCATCCAAAAATGGGCAGAAGACCTAAATAGACATTTCTCCAAAGAAGATATACAGAATGCCAACAAACACATGAAAGAATGCTCAACATCATTAATCATTAGAGAAATGCAAATCAAAACTACAATGAGATATCATCTCACACCAGTCAGAATGGCCATCATCAAAAAATCTAGAAACAATAAATGCTGGAGAGGGTGTGGAGAAAAGGGGACACTCTTGCACTGCTGGTGGGAATGTGAATTGGTTCAGCCACTGTGGAGAACAGTATGGAGGTTCCTTAAAAAACTACAAATAGAATTACCATATGACCCAGCAATCCCACTACTGGGCATATACCCTGAGAAAACCAAAATTCAAAAAGAGTCATGTTCCAAAATGTTCATTGCAGCTCTATTTACAATAGCCAGGACATGGAAACAACCTAAGCGCCCATCATCGGATGAATGGATAAAGAAGATGTGGCACATATACACAATGGAATATTACTCAGCCTTAAAAAGAAATGAAATTGAGCTATTTGTAATGAGATGGATAGACCTAGAGTCTGTCATACAGAGTGAAGTAAGTCAGAAAGAAAAAGACAAATACCGTATGCTAACACATATATATGGAATTTAAGGGAAAAAAATGTCATGAAGAACCTAGGGTAAGATAGGAATAAAGACGCAGACCTACTGGAGAACGGACTTGAGGGTATGGGGAGGGGGAGGGGTGAGTTTTGACAGGGCGAGAGAGAGTCATGGACATATACACACTAACAAACATAGTAAGGTAGATAGCTGGGGGGAAGCAGCCGCAAGGCACAGGGATATTAGCTCGGTGCTTTGTGACAGCCTGGAAGGGTGGGATGGGGAGAGTGGGAGGGAGGGAGACGCAAGAGGGAAGACATATGGGAACATATGTATATGTATAGCTGATTCACTTTGTTATAAAGCAGAAACTAACACACCATTGTAAAGCAATTATACCCCAATAAAGATGTTTAAAAAAAAAAAAAAAAAGATATGGAATGGACGCTTTCCCTAGAGGAAAGAGGCACTCACATGAAACTTTGCAAGTGATAAAAAAAAAAAAAAAAAAAATCTTCCAACAAACAAAAGCCCAGGACCAGATGGCTTCACAGGTGAATTCTATCAAACGTTTAGAGAAGAGCTAACACCTATCTTTCTCGAACTCTTCCAAAATATAGCAGAGGGAGGAACACTCCCAAATTCCTTCTACGAGGCCACCATCACCTTGATACCAAAACCAGACAAAGATGTCACAAAGAAAGAAAACTACAGGCCAATATCACTGATGAACATAGATGCAAAAATCCTCAACAAAATACTAGCAAACAGAATCCAACAGCACATTAAAAGGATCATACACCATGATCAAGTGGGGTTTATTCCAGGAATGCAGGGATTCTTCAATATACGCAAATCTATCAATGTGATAAACCATATTAACAAATTGAAGGAGAAAAACCATATGATCATCTCAATAGATGCAGAGAAAGCTTTCGACAAAATTCAACACCCATTTATGATAAAAACCCTCCAGAAAGTAGGCATAGAGGGAACTTTCCTCAACATAATAAAGGCCATATATGACAAGCCCACAGCAAACATCATCCTCAATGGTGAAAAACTGAAAGCATTTCCACTAAGATCAGGAACAAGACAAGGTTGCCCACTCTCACCACTCTTATTCAACATAGTTTTGGAAGTTTTAGCCACAGCAATCAGAGAAGAAAAGGAAATAAAAGGAATCCACATCGGAAAAGAAGAAGTAAAGCTGTCACTGTTTGCAGATGACATGATACTATACATAGAGGATCCTAAAGATGCTACCAGAAAACTACTAGAGCTAATCAATGAATTTGGTAAAGTAGCAGGATACAAAATTAATGCACAGAAATCTCTGGCATTCCTATATACTAATGATGAAAAATCTGAAAGTGAAATCAAGAAAACACTCCCATTTACCATTGCAACAAAAAGAATAAAATATCTAGGAATAAACCTACCTAAGGATACGAAAGACCTGTATGCAGAAATTATAAGACACTGATGAAAGAAATTAAAGATGATACAAATAGATGGAGAGATATACCATGTTCTTGGATGGGAAGAATCAACATTGTGAAAATGACTCTACTACCCAAAGCAATCTACAGATTCAATGCAATCCCTATCAAACTACCACTGGCATTTTTCACAGAACTAGAACAAAAAATTTCGCAATTTGTATGGAAACACAAAAGACCCCGAATAGCCAAAGCAATCTTGAGAACGAAAAAAGGAGCTGGAGGAATCAGGCTCCCTGACTTCAGACTATACTACAAAGCAACAGTAATTAAGACAGTATGGTACTGGCACAAAAACAGAAAGATAGATCAGTGGAACAGGATAGAAAGCCCAGAGATAAACCCACGCACATATGGACACCTTATCTTTGATAAAGGAGGCAGGAATGTACAGTGGAGAAAGGACAGCCTCTTCAATAAATGGTGCTGGGAAAACTGGACAGGTACATGTAAAAGTATGAGATTAGATCACTCCCTAACACCATACACAAAAATAAGCTCAAAATGGATTAAAGACCTAAATGTAAGGCCAGAAACTATCAAACTCTTAGAGGAAAACATAGGAAGAACACTCTATGACATAAATCACAGCAAGATCCTTTCTGACCCACCTCCTAGAGTAATGGAAATAAAAACAAAAATAAACAAATGGGACCTAATGAAACTTCAAAGCTTTTGCACAGCAAAGGAAACCATAACCAAGACCAAAAGACAACCCTCAGAATGGGAGAAAACATTTGCAAATGAAGCAACTGACAAAAGATTAATCTCCAAAATTTACAAGCAGCTCATGCAGCTCAATAACAAAAAAACAAACAACCCCATCCAAAAATGGGCAGAAGACCTAAACAGACATTTCTCCAAAGAAGATATACAGAATGCCAACAAACACATGAAAGAATGCTCAACATCATTAATCATTAGAGAAATGCAAATCAAAACTACAATGAGATATCATCTCACACCAGTCAGAATGGCCATCATCAAAAAATCTAGAAACAATAAATGCTGGAGAGGGTGTGGAGAAAAGGGGACACTCTTGCACTGCTGGTGGGAATGTGAATTGGTTCAGCCACTATGGAGAACAGTATGGAGGTTCCTTAAAAAACTACAAATAGAATTACCATATGACCCAGCAATCCCACTACTGGGCATATACCCTGAGAAAACCAAAATTCAAAAAGAGTCATGTACCAAAATGTTCATTGCAGCTCTATTTACAATAGCCCGGAGATGGAAAGAACCTAAGCGCCCATCATCGGACGAATGGATAAAGAAGATGTGGCACATATACACAATGGAATATTACTCAGCCTTAAAAAGAAATGAAATTGAGTTATTTGTAATGAGATGGATAGACCTAGAGTCTGTCATACAGAGTGAAGTAAGTCAGAAAGACAAAGACAAATACCGTATGCTAACACATATATATGGAATTTAAGGGGAAAAAATGTCATGAAGAACCTAGGGATAAGACAGGAATAGAGGCGCAGACCTACTGGAGAATGGACTTGAGGATATGGGGAGGGGGAAGGGTGAGTTTTGACAGGGCGAGAGAGAGTCATGGACATATACACACTAACAAACGTAGTAAGGTAGATAGCTAGGGGGAAGCAGCCGCAGGCACAGGGATATTAGCTCGGGGCTTTGGGACAGCCTGGAGGCGTGGGGGGGGGGGAGAATGGGAGGGAGGGAGATGCAAGAGGGAAGACACATGGGAGCACATGTATATGTATGGCTGATTCACTTTGTTATAAATCAGAAACTAACACACCATTGTAAAGCAATTATACCCCAATAAAGATGTTAAAAAAAAAAAAAAAAAAAGCATAAGGACTCAAAAAAAAAAAAAAAAAAAAAAAGTTGTATTGGACATAGCCACACTTGTCTTCTGCTATTTTCACGCTACTGTGTTACAGTTGGGTGACCACAACAGAAGCCAGGTGACTTTCAAAGCCTAACGTGCTTTGCTTTATGGCCTATAGATGCTGTACCTATTGATATATATTTTATAAAGAAAATTTGCTGAACGCTGCTCGCCAAGTGCTGGTGCAGCTCATTCAGGCTGTTTCCCTTCCTCAGTGTGGAGCAGTTGGATCTCTCCCTTCAGCTTCTCTGAGTCCCGAACCAGGCCTGTGCACAGCTCTATAGAAAACTGCCCCAGCTCTATCTGCAGGCCATCTGCATTGCTGGGATTAGATATGGTGAGAGATAGATATGGTTTGCAGTTTGCCTTTGTGGGTTCCAGCTATCTTCATATATTCTAGCTTGTCCTAGATTTTCCATGTTATGAATCCAGTTTTCTTCCAGTTTTCTGGCTGCTTTCCTGTTGACCTATAGTGCCTCAGGCCCACTCCCTTAGAGGCCAAGGCAGCAACCTTTCTCAGACGTTTTTTTCCAGCTTCCCTTTGTTGTCAATTGGTTAGTGATTTTTCTATGATCACTCAACCATCTCCTTCCTATTATTTCCCAGAAGCCCCACAATTATTTAGGATTTAATCCCTACAATAACTCCTGATTCTATACCACTCAAATTTGTTATGCTTTTCCTGATTGAATTCTGAATGTTATAGTTATTGGTACTGGGAGTGGAGTGCTGCTGTTTTCAAAACATAAACATGTCTGGGTTTGGGATTAAGCAGTAGGCTTTTGCACTTTCTTAACAATTTGACTTCGATTTTTTCCTCTCTCTTCCACCTTCAATCTCTCTGTTTCTATTGGATCAATCTCAAATACTCAATTTCTCTGCTCCATGAAACAAATTTCTCCAAAAAACATTTCCCACAAACTGCATTTTCTTGGACATCTCTTATCACTCATTCCCAATAACATGATGTCCATACAACAGTCCACCCGAACTACCCTTGAAAATTCCACCAGTAACCTGCATGTTTCCTAAGTCAATGGTGCCTTTTCTCTTCTCCGTTGTCTATGTTGTCTCCTGTTGATTTGTTTAAACACCCATCTGCCTTTGTCACATTGACCACACCTTCCTATTCAAAATCTCCTCTTTAATTTCCTTATTGTACTGTCTTCTAATTCTTTTCCTACTTTGTCACTCCTCATTCTTCTTCATTAGCTCCTTCTCCTCTACCTAATATCTTATGGTTGGGATTCCATCCTCTGTCTTCTTTTGACATTATATCTCCAGGTAGTATAAATTCTCATAGATTCAAATGTCATCTTTCATGATTACTTGGCCTTTTAATTTATATCCCCAGTCCAGATTACTTTTCCAAGCACGAGGCTCAAGATCCAGCTGTTTATTTAACATTTCCTCTAGGATGTCCCATAGACATATCAAATTTAACATATTTCTTTTTGTTGGATTCCCTAGAAGCAAGCTTTGAGTTGGAGATTTGGGAGCAAGTGACTTATTAAGGGAATGTTCTCAGGAGAAACCTGTGGAACCTAGGAGCTTTGGACTGTAACTTGAACTGCAGGATCTATCCTGGTTTGAGTCTTTTGTACACCAAACCCCATTATGTGCTACCCCAGAAGAGCGGTCAAAACTACCAGGCTTCCTTGGATATAGCAGATCTAATAGCCTAAATGCAGTCCTTATTATTCTTCAGGGAACGTTGCAAGTGTGAGCTTTACCAGGAGCATCCCGAGCAAGTAGGAAATAGGTACGCTAGAATGGTAGGACTGATCCAAAGGTGGGATATCTCTAAAAGTTTAGGAAAATATTGTTGTTTCTATAAGAAATATGTAATTTGTTAACACATAATGGGCTTATTATGGTTATTTTAAGTGAATTAATAAATATATTGATTTTTTAAAGAAAATTAAATAAAATGAAAAATTTAGTTATTTACTCACACTAGTCACATTTTAAGCTCTCCATAGTCACAAGTGTCCAACGGCTACCATATTGTACAGTGCAAAAATAGCATATGGTAGGCACTCAGAATTTTTTTTCATACTTTTTGCATTTCTTTAGCAGGACCGAAGTCTCCTGGATGGCAGGGCCTGGGTCTTATTTGTCTTTGCGTTGCTATATCTAGCACAATTCTAGCATACAGAAGTCGCTCAGCAAATGCTGTTTAAAGGGAAAAAAAAGGAAGGATCTCCTCCCTCTTTTTATTTTTTGTAGTCTTATGACATCTATTACTTTTACCTCTCATGTCTTTGACTCTCAACTAACTTTCCTTTTTTACACAAATATGCTAAAGTCTGTTCTATTGAAAAAATCACATTTATGAAACTTTCTTGATGTCATATTTAAAGGTTACATGATTGGATATACCAATTTTTAGACATGCAGATATTTTACCAATGACAATAGTTAATAATATAGAAGTCTACAACATTTTATTCATAATTCCAAAAATCTGCATATTCTAAACATCAAAAGGTTTTCTTGTAACTCACCTGGTAATAGATGGTAATAATTCCTGATTTGGTATGCATGGACATGAGGCTATTTATAGCCTACTGATCTCTGTTAATGTGAATATCAAAATGGTATTTGAGTATTTGTGCCTCACTGCTTTTCTAAATCAGAAAACTTCTGAATTCTGAATATGTCTGGCCTCAAAGATTTGGAATTGCCTGTGGACCTGTGTGTCTTGTGGTTATTTATACATAGCAAATATATAATATGTAGATTCTTTATTAGTAGTATAAAATTTAACAAAGATAGTTTAATTGGTTTATTCCTAAAAATGATTCTACGGCTAGTTATTGAAGTTTTAAAACCTCAACAAAAATTCTGTTTGGTACTTGATAAAGGAAACTATTTTCAAGATTTTGAGTGTATAAAAAATCAGGACTATTTTTTTTTGGCTGAGTTGGGTCTTTGTTGCTGTGGGCGGGCTTTCTCTAGCTGCGGCGAGCAGGGATTACTTGCTGCGATGTGCAGGCTTCTCATTGCGGTGGCTCCTCTTATTGCGGAGCATGGGCCCTAGGCATGCAGGCTTCAGTAGTTGCAGCATGGGGGCTCAGTAGTTGCAGCACGTGGGCCCTAGAGTGCAGGGCTTCAGTAGTTGTGGCCTGTGGGCTCAGTAGTTGTTGCTCACGGGCTCTAGAGCGCAGTCTCAGTAGTTGTGACACATGGGCTTAGTTGCTCCATGGCATGTGGGATCTTCCTGGACTAGGGGGACCATGTCCCCTGCATTGGCAGACAGATTCTTAACCACTGTGCCACCAGGAAAGTCCAGGACATTTTTTTATGTCTTATTTTTTTATTCAGATAATGACCAGATGACAATAGCTTTAGTTTCATTATTTTTGAGAACATACTTTTACAGAGCCTAAAATTACAGAACAGTTCTGGAATTTTCTATACTTACACTGTTTATACCCAAAGTTGCCAGATACTGTGTCATCTTGATTGACATAGTTCTACCAGGCAGAATAAAACCATCTTAAAATGATATGGTGGGCTTCCCTGGTGGCGCAGTGGTTGAGAGTCCGCCTGCTGATGCAGGCGACGTGGGTTCGTGCCCCGGTCTGGGAAGATCCCACATGCCACGGAGCGGCTGGGCCCGTGAGCCATGGCCGCTGAGCCTGCGTGTCCAGAGCCTGTGCTCCGCAACGGGAGAGGCCACAACAGTGAGAGGCCCGCGTACCAAAAAAAAAAAAAGATATGGCAAACACTTGACAGTTAAGTCACACAGAGAGGTCCATACTTCAAAAGCAATCATGAAAACTTAAAGTGTGATTCATGCTCAAAGATTGTGAATCTCCCCCAAATTTGTGACTGTATTTCCTGTAAATAACTGCAGTTTTTCAGTAACCATGGTTCCATTGACTCTAGGAAAGTTGAGCAATGGAAGTGAATGGAGTCTCCAGTGGGTACTGGCCCAATCCACATGAACAATTTGAGTATGAAAGTACTCACTTCCTGGAACAAATCAATGATGTTCTTGTATTTCCCCCTGCAGTTTCAAATTCATTGTGTTGAATTACTCTATCATATCAGGAAAAAAAGACTACAATCTTGTGAACCAATAAGCTGGAGTAAGCAATAAGCTGGAGATCTCAAAGACACCGCTTCCAAGAAATGCCTGATCTGGGGAAGCAGTTCAGTGAATCTCTATCAAGTTTCAGTGACTGGGTCAGTTATTAAGCTATTGTCTTGCAGCATCAAACCCACCCAGCCAACCGAAGGTTTGGGAGGCTGGGGCTGAGACTCTGTAAACTGCATTTCTGTTTTGACTCCCAGTTGCACTTGGCTTATAGGAAGCACTAGAGAGAGAGAGACCAGGAGGCTGGAGGACAAAGAAGAGACAGGCTCCTTCCTGTTTACTTTCTACTCCTGATTTTACTTCTTGCTCCCATCATTGTTGTCCTAGCAAACCTTCCTCACTCTGGCAGCAAAATTGTTTTCTAGTAGTAGCAGGTATTTGAGTTTGCTGCTTCTCCAAGACTCACTCCTCCAAACCAGCCTCACTGAACCTCTTCAGACATACCAGCAACAGCTGGCTGGTGCTTCCTTCTCAAATTCTGGGTTTCAGCTGTATAGGGTCTCTCCTCTGAATATTGGAGATACCAATACCAGCCGGCCAGAGACTCCCCTCCTCGGAGACTCTAAGTCCCCATTCTCTGGTGCCCTTTCTCCTCTAAGCTTGTAACTTTTAATAATTCTAACCTCATTCTCTTTATCCCCCCAGCCTAGGGCTGTAGCTGTTTCCTTGTTACCATCTTGATGCATTTAGCCTTGCCATTTTGATTTTAGAGTTTTCCAATGCCTGGGCTAAAAATTATTTCTATTAAAAATCTCACAATTAAAATAACAGGTGTGATTCTATCTTCTGACTGGCCCCTGAATGATACAGTGATATAGCTATAGGATTGCACTAAAGTAAACTCAAACATAAGAATTTAATTCAGCTTCTCCTACACACACTCCTAACTCGTTAACATCTAGCACCAGATGCACCACCTCAATTACTTTCACTATCACAGCAAGCAGTGAGCCTCATTTGCAGGTTCAGAGTCCTCATTTTTCTGGGTAAACTTTAATTATCTGTTAAGTCCTTTTACTCCTTTTTATCAATTGCAGATGGTTGGTGTAACAAATAAACTCATTTTCTCATCATTAGACTAAATTTCTCAAAATGTTTTGCTGAACAAACATTAATCCTATTAGCTAATATATGCTAGTATAATTAAGAAACTATTTCCCCCTAAAATCCCAAGCAATCTCCATTTGACCTTGAGGTCACACGCTGGATACTCCCTATACAGATAAATGTCCACAACAAAATTTGTATTGCAAAGTTTTGTTTGCTTGTTTTTGTTTTGTGTTTTTCTATTTCAAAATCATATTGCACCCTGATCTTTGCTTTAAAATAGATTACTGGGAATTTGCTTAGCATTTACAGTTTTCCTGAGGCATAAGCTCAAATTAATATCAATATCTGTTTCTATACATCATTATCACACTTTTTAATCTGTTCTTAGAATTCCTTAGTGAAGATTTAGGTGTGTGGAGGATGGCAGAAAAAGCATGGAAACAGCTCCAAAGTCTTTGGTTTTGTGGAAATCAGTTTTTGTAGGCTTTATAGTTCAGCTTCTTTTTTGTAAGCTAGCCCTAAATGCCCTGAAATGAAAAGTAAATCAAAACAAATCTCTTGGATCGTTCTCACTGATATCACATTGTATATGTAAACAGTGTTTTTCCAGTTGGTAAGCATAAGTAAGACAGATCTTGCCCAGAGTTTACCAGCTTACACGGATGCTACATAGGAGGAAACAGAGGAGAGGCTGTTTTGCTTTTGTTTGAGATTCACAACAGCTGTTGTATTCTTCTTGACTGGTTCCAAATTTAATAAGGCCCAATAAATCTCTAAGAAAATAGCCCGAGACACTGCTATTGTTTTTATTTTGGTGTTGAGCTCATAGTACAAAGTCTTTCTCTTTTCAGCACACTTTCTGGCAAATTTCAGAGTAGATCATGCCAAACATAAACCCAAAACGCTAGCCCAGAAAATCACAGAGAAAATCACATCCCTGGCAATGGATATTGACTAAGAGAAAGCTTCCTTAAAATCTAACTCAGACTGCTAGCATTTGCAAATCAGGTGGAGATTGCTGGTCTGGCTACCCTCAGAGCGTTCAATGCCTTTTTCAAACCATTGCTTCAAACTCTTGGCTATTGTTCCCTTATAAGTAATTTGGGGGAAAATATCATCAAAAGCTACGTAATTTCTCTGGTCTGCAAATGCACCCAGCCCACTTCATTGGGATTCACCGTCCTAGAGATTACGCCCCCGTTGTAAGCCACCAAAAGGAGCATACTACTGAAGTGAGTAATATAGTTTCAATTTTTAATGAAGTGTACTTGTCCACAACATTATCTCTTTTAGGTTCTGGGCTGTGTGCCAGTGATAAAACTGAGCAGCTCAAAATCTTATCTATTTTAAGTGACCAGTATTTAGAGGTAAATTCCCTGTTCTCCTCAGTGAATTGATCTACTGTTTGGCTACCATCAAATATTTTACAAGTGTACAAGATGTGATTTTTTTTTTTTAGTGGGGATGGGGACTGAAATATATTTCTATTTCCTCTTTTGTGCAAAAGTTAAGTAATATGCACAGCTGAGTATGTACAACTGAAGCACATCTTCAGATGAGCTTGAGGCTTTGTGATTTCTGCCTGAGTGGGGAACAAGTAAATATGTTATAATGTGAGCAAGTCTGTCTGCGAGGGTAAGCAGGTAAAAGGAAGGAGAACCATCCTCTGTGCTTCAGTTATTTGTACTTAAGTGCAAGCAACACTACTTCCAGGTAGGATGGGATAAAAAATCCCCAAAGCTAGGCTGAATGAAAACATCCTCCTCTGTGAAGATGGAAGAGAAACAAGACCAATGTCAAGTGGCTGTTGGGTGGAAGAACATGGTTGAGGAGAAGGAAGGGAAATGCTGAGCCACTGGATCATTCTTTAGAATCAGGAAGTTCACAGGGACCTCAAATGTAATAAACAGGTACTGACATCAGCAGATGTCTTTCCTGTGGAGGCGCACAACAGTCACTGTGTCCAGTTTTGAAGTGACTTAGAAGATGAGCAGGGTATTCCTTGAGCATATATCTGAGATGTGCTGGAGAGCCAGAGAAATTTACAAAACTTATAACCTACTAAACTCATTGATCTACTAACCAGTTTGGCTGCTTTACAGGATACCATGAGAACTTCTCTCATTTATTCCTCTGGCAAATCTGAAATCCTGTTAGAAACCTAAAGGTTAGAAGGAGGCAGGCTATACTTTAATTTCTCTCTTTTTTTAAGTTTCAGGCTCTGACTTTGGAAAGTAAACAAGAATGTTTGGAAGAGTACAAGACATCAGAATTTGATATTCTGGATCATTACTTAGGGTATCCAAACAATGACATTAGAAAAATATTCTGTCCGTTCTGATCAAAATGACTTTCAAACTAGAATATGAGTGGAAGGCATTAATGAAATATAAGCAGGTAAGACTGTAAAACTTACTGTGTGGCTGGCAATGGTTATATCATGAAATAATGATGAAGAGCAGAACAGTATTTCACAGAAGAATAAAGAAAGGAATTCAAGAGCTAAACTAATAGCTTCAGGCAGGTATAATGTCAATATACAGTATAGTTTATAAAGTGTGCCTTAATATAATATGCTAAATATTCTCATAAGGCAGGCATTACAAATCTTTTTTTTTTTTAAAAATTTTATTGAAGTATAGTTAATTTACAATGTTGTGTTTAATTTCTGTTGTACAGCAAAGTAACTGGGTATACATATATATATATATATATATATATATATATTCTTTTGGCATTGCCAACTCTTGATGTTGGGACATATGACCCATAAATATTTAAATAACATTTTTTATGTCTTTATTGGAGTATAATTGCTTTACAATGGTGTGTTAGTTTCTGCTTTATAACAAAGTGAATCAGTTATACATATACATATGTTCCCATATCTCTTCCCTCTTGTGTCTCCCTCCCTCCCACCCTCCCTATTCCACCCCTCCAGGCGGTCACAAAGCACCCAGCTGATCTGCCTGTGTTATGCGGCTGCTTCCCACTAGCTATCTACCTTACCTTTGGTAGTGTATATATGTCCATGCCTCTCTCTCGCTTTGTCACAGCTTACCCTTCCCCCTCCCCATATCCTCAAGTCCATTCTCTAGTAGGTCTGTGTCTTTATCCCTGTCTTACCCCTAGGTTCTTCATGACATTTTTTTCCCCTTAAATTCCATATATATGTGTTAGCATACGGTATTTGTCTTTCTCTTTCTGACTTACTTCACTCTGCATGACAGACTCTAGGTCCATCTACCTCATTACAAATAGCTCAATTTCGTTTCTTTTTATGGCTGAGTAATATTCTATTGTATATATGTGCCACATCTTCTTTATCCATTCATCCGATGATGGACACTTAGGTTGCTTCCATGTCCTGGCTATTGTAAATAGAGCTGCAATGAACATATTGGTACATGACTCTTTTTGAATTATGGTTTTCTCAGGGTATATGCCCAGTAGTGGGATTGCTGGGTCATATGGTAGTTCTATTTGTAGTTTTTTAAGGAACCTCCATACTGTTCTCCATAGTGGCTATACCAATTCACATTCCCACCAGCAGTGCAAGAGTGTTCCCTTTTCTCCACACCCTCTCCAGCATTTATTGTTTCTAGATTTTTTGATGATGGCCATTTTGACTGGTGTGAGATTATATCTCATTGTAGTTTTGATTTGCATTTCTCTAATGATTAATGATGTTGAGCATTCCTTCATGTGTTTGTTGGCAGTCTGTATATCTTCTTTGGAGAAATGTCTATTTAGATCTTCTGCCCATTTTTGGATTGGGTTTTTTGTTTTCTTGTTATTGAGCTCATGAGCTGCTTGTAAATTTTGGAGACTAATCCTTTGTCAGTTGCTTCATTTGCAAATATTTTCCCCCCTTCAGAGCGTTGTCTTTTGGTCTTATTTATGGTTCCCTTTGCTGTGCAAAAGCTTTCATTAGGTCCCATTTGTTTATTTTTATTCTTATTTCCATTTCTCTAGGAGGTGGGTCAAAAAGGATCTTGCTGTGATTTATGTCATAGAGTGTTCTGCCTATGTTTTCCTCTAAGAGTTTGATAGTCTCTGGCTTTATATTTAGGTCTTTAATCCATTTTGAACTTATTTTTGTGTATGGTGTTAGGGAGTGATCTAATCTCATACTTTTACAGGTACCTGTCCAGTTTTCCCAGCACCACTTATTGAAGAGGCTGTCCTTTCTCCACTGTACATTCCTGCCTCCTTTATCAAAAATAAGGTGACCATATGTGCGTGGATTTATCTCTGGGCTTTCTATCCTGTTCCACTGATCTATCTTCCTGTTTTTGTGCCAGTACCATACTGTCTTGATTACTGTAGCTTTGTAGTATAGTCCAAAGTCAGGGAGGCGGATTCCTCCAGCTCTGTTTTCCGTTCTCAAGATTGCTTTGGCTATTCGGGGTCTTTTGTATTTCCATACAAATTGTGAGATTTTTTGTTCTAGTTCTGTGAAAAATACCAGTGGTATTTGATAGGGATTGCATTGAATCTGTAGATTGCTTTGGGTAGTAGAGTCATTTTCACAATGTTGATTCTTCCAATCCAAGAACCTGATATATCTATCCATCTATTTGTATCATGTATAATTTCTTTCATCAGTGTCTTATAATTTTCTGCATACAGGTCTTTTGTCTCCTTAGGTAGGTTTATTCCTAGATATTTTATTCTTTTTGTTGCAGTGGTAAATGGCAGTGTTTTCTTGATTTCACTTTCAGATTTTTCATCATTAGTGTATAGGAATGCCACAGATTTCTGTGCATTAATTTTGTATCCTGCTACTTTACCAAATTCATTGATTAGCTCTAGTAGTTTTCTGGTAGCATCTTTAGGATTCTCTATGTAGAGTATCATGTCATCTGCAAACAGTGATAGCTTTACTTCTTCTTTTCTGATTTGGATTCCTTTTATTTCCTTTTCTTCTCTGATTGCTGTGGCTAAAACTTCCAAAACTATGTTGAATAAGAGTGGTGAGAGTGGGCAAACTTGTCTTTTTCCTGATCTTAGTGGAAATGCTTTCAGTTTTTCACCATTGAGGATGATGTTTCCTGTGGGTTTGTCATATATGGCCTTTATTGTGTTGAGGAAAGTTCCCCCTATGCCTACTTTCTGCAGGGTTTTTATCATAAATGGGTGTTGAATTTTGTTGAAAGATTTCTCTGCATCTATTGAGATGATCATATGGTTTTTCTCCTTCAATTTGTTAATATGTTTTTTCACATTGATTGTTTTGCGTATATTGAAGAATCCTTGCATTCCTGGAATAAACCCCACTTGATCATGGTGTATGATCCTTTTAATGTGCTGTTGGATTCTGTTTGCTAGTATTTTGTTGAGGATTTTTGCATCTATGTTCGTCAGTGATATTGGCCTGTAGTTTTCTTTCTTTGTTACATCCTTGTCTTGTTTTGGTATCAAGGTGATGGTGGCCTCGTAGAATGAGTTTGGGAGTGTTACTCCCTCTGCTATATTTTGGTAGAGTTTGAGAAGGATAGGTGTTAGCTCTTCTCTAAATGTTTGATAGCATTTGCCTGTGAAGCCATCTGGTCCTGGGCTTTTGTTTGTTGGAAGATTTTAAATCACAGTTTCAATTTCAGTGCTTGTGATTGGTCTGTTCATGTTTTCTATTTCTTCCTGCTTCAGTCTTGGCAGGTTGTGCATTTCTAAGAATTTGTCCATTTCTTCCAGGTTGTCCATTTTATTGGCATAGAGTTGCTTGTAGTAATCTCTCATGATCTTTTGTATTTCTGCAGTGTCAGTTGTTGCTTCTCCTTTTTCATTTCTAATTCTATTGATTTGAGTCTTCTCCCTTTTTTTCTTGATGAGTCTGGCTAATGGTTTATCAATTTTGTTTATCTTCTCAAAGAACTAGCTTTTAGTTTTATTGATCTTTGCTATTGTTTCCTTCATTTCTTTTTCATTTATTTCTGATCTGATTTTTATGATTTCTTTCCTTCTGCTAACTTTGGGGTATTTTTGTTATTCTTTCTCTAATTGCTTTAGGTGCAAGGTTAGGTTGTTTATTCGAGATGTTTCCTGTTTCTTAAGGTAGGATTGTATTGCTATAAACTTCCCTCTTAGAACTGCTTTTGCTGCATCCTATAGATTTTCGGTCATCGTGTCTCCATTGTCATTTGTTTCTAGGTATTTTTTGATCTCCTCTTTGATTTCTTCAGTGATCACTTCATTATTAAGTAGTGTATTGTTTAGCTTCCATGTGTTTGTATTTTTTACAGATCTTTTCCTGTAATTGATATCTAGTCTCATAGCGTTGTGGTCGGAAAAGATACTTAAAACAATTTCAATTTTCTTAAATTTACCAAGGCTTGACTTGTGACCCAGATATGATCTATCCTGGAGAATGTTCCATGAGCACTGAGAAAAATGTGTATTCTGTTTTTTTTGGATGGAATGTCCTATAAATATCAATTAAGTCCATCTTGTCTAATGTATGACTTAAAGCTTGTGTTTCCTTATTTATTTTCATTTTGGATGATCTGTCCATTGGTGAAAGTGGGGTGTTAAAGTCCCTTATTATGAATGTGTTACTGTCGATTTCCCCCTTTTATGGCTGTTAGTATTTGCCTTATGTATTGAGGTGCTCCTAGGTTGGGTGCATAAATATTTACAATTGTTATATCTTCTTCTTGGATTGATCCCTTGATCATTATATAGTGTCCTTCTTTGTCTCTTCTAATAGTCTTTATTTTAAAGTCTATTTTGTCTGATATGAGAATTGCTACTCCAGCTTTCTTTTGGTTTCCATTTGCATGAAATATCTTTTCCCATCTCCTTACTTTCAGTCTGTATGTGTCTCTCGGTCTGAAGTGGGTCTCTTGTAGACAGCAAATATATGGGTCTTGTTTTTGTATCCATTCAGCCAATCTGTGTCTTTTGGTGGGAGCATTTAGTCCACTTACATTTAAGGTAATTATCGATATGTATGTTCCTATTCCCATTTTCTTAATTGTTTTGGGTTCATTATTGTAGGTCTTTTCCTTCTTTTGTGTTTCTTGCCTAGAGAAGATCCTTTAGCAGTTGTTGTAAAGCTGGTTTGGTGGTGCTGAACTCTCTCAGCTTTTGCTTGTCTGTAAAGGTTTTAATTTCTCCATCAAATCTGAATGAGATCCTTGCTGGGTAGTCTTGGTTGCAGGTTTTTCTCCTTCATCACTTTAAATATGTCATGCCAGTCCCTTCTGCTTGTAGGTTTCTGCTGAGAGATCAGCTGTTAACCTTATGGGGATTCCCTGTGTGTTATTTGTTGTTTTTCCCTTGCTGCTTTTAATATGCTTTCTTTGTATTTAATTTTTGACAGTTTGATTAATATGTGTCTTGGCATATTTCTCCTTGGATTTATCCTGTATGGGACTCTCTGTGCTTCCTGGACTTGATTAACTATTTCCTTTCCCATATTAGGGAAGTTTTCAATTATAATCTCTTCAAATATTGTCTCAGTCCCTTTCTTTTTCTCTTCTTCTTCTGGAACCCCTATAATTCGAACGTTGGTGTGTTTAATATTGTCCCAGAGCTCTCTGAGACTGTCCTCACTTCTTTTCATTCTTTTTTCTTTATTCTGCTCTGCAGTAGTTATTTCCACTATTTTATCTTCCAGGTCACTTCTCCGTTCTTCTGCCTCAGTTAGTCTGCTATTGATCCCATCTAGAGTATTTTTAATTTCATTTATTGTGTTGTTCATCGTTGTTTGTTTCATCTTTAGTTCTTCTAGGGCCTTGTTAAATGTTTCTTGCATTTTGTCCATTCTATTTCCAAGATTTTGTGTCATCTTTACTATCATTATTCTGAATTCTTTTTCAGGGAGACTGCCTATTTCCTCTTCATTTGTTAGGTCTGTTTTATCTTGCTCCTTCATCTGCTGTGTGTTTTTCTGTCTTCCATTTTGCTTATCTTACTGTGTTTGGGGTCTCCTTTTTGCAGGCTGCAGGTTCGTAGTTCACATTGTGTTTGGTGTCTGTCCCCTGTGGCTAAGGTTGTTTCAGTGGGTTGTGTAGGCTTCCTGGTGGAGGGGACTAGTGTCTGTGTTCTGGTGGATGAGGATCTTGTGTTTCTGGTGGGCAGGTCCACGTCTGGTGGTGTCTTTGGGGGTGTCTGTGGACTTATCATGATTTTAGGCAGTCTCTCTGCTAATGGGTGGGGTTATGTTCCTGTCTTGCTAGTTGTTTGGAATAGGATGTCCAGCACTGTAGCTTGCTGGTCATTGAGTGAAGCTGGGTGCTGGCGTTGAGATGGAGGTCTCTGGGAGATTTTCGCTGTTTGATATTATGTGGAGCTGGGAGGCCTCTTGTGGACCAGTGTCCTGAAGTTGGCTCTCCCGCCACAGAGGCACAGCACTGACTCCTGGCTGCAGCACCAAGAGCCTTTCATCCACACGGCTCCTTAATTTGGGATGATTCGTTGTCTATTCAGGTATTCCACAGATGCAGGGTGCATCAAGTTGATTGTGGAGCTTTCATCTGCTGCTTCTGAGGCTGCTGGGAGAGATTTCCCTTTCTCTTCTTTGTTCTCACAGCTCCCAGGGGCTCAGCTTTGGATTTGGCCCCGCCTGTGCGTGCAGGTCCCCGGAGGGCGTCTGTTCTTCGCTCAGACAGGACTTAAAGGAGCCGCTCAGGGTTAAAGGAGCCGCTGATTTGGCGGCTCTGGCTCACTCAGGCCGGGGGGTGGGGCACGGAGGGCGGGGCGAGCCTGCGGCGGTAGAGGCCGGCGTGACGGCGTGACGTTGCACCAGCCTGAGGCACGCCGTGCGTTCTTCTGGGTAAGTTGTCCCTGGATTCCGGGACTCTGGCAGTGGCGGGCTGCACAGGCACCCCGAAAGGGGGTGTAGATAGTAACCTGTGCTCGCGCACAGGCTTCTTTGTGGCAGCAGCAGCAGCCTTAGCGTCTCATGCCCGTCTCTGGGGTCCGCGCTTTTAGCCGCGGCTCGCGCCTGTCTCTGGAGCTCCTTTAAGCAGCGCTCTTAATCCCGTCTCCTCGCGCACCAGGAAACAAAGAGGGAAGAAAAAGTCTCTTGCCTCTTTGGCAGGTCCAGACTTTTCCCCGAACTCCCTCCCGGCTAGCCGTGATGCACTAACCCCTTCAGGCTGTGTTCACGCCGCTAACCCCAGTCCTCTCCTGGCGCTCCGACCGAAGCCCAAGCCTCAGCTCCCAGCCCCGCCCGCCCCGGCGGGTGAACAAAGCCTCTTGAGCTGGTGAGTGGCGGTCGGCAACGATCCTCTGTGCGGGAATCTCTCCGCTTTGTCCTCCGCACTCCTGTAGCTGTGCTCTCCTCCGCGGCTCCGTAGCTTTTCCCCTCCGCCACCCGCCGTCTCTGCACGCGAAGGGGCTTCTAGTGTGTGGAAACATTTCCTCCTTCACGGCTCCCCCCCCACACACACACACTGGTGCAGGTCCTGTCCCTATCCTTTTGTCCCTGTTTATTCTTTTCTGTTTTGCCCTACCCAGGTACGTGGCGGGGGTTTCTTGCCTTTTGGGAGGTCTGAGGTCTTCTGCCAGCGTTCAGTAGGTGTTCTGTAGGGGTTGTTCCACGTGTAGACGTTTTTCTGGAGTATCTGTGGGGAGGAAGGTGATCTCAGCGTCTTACTCTTCCATCTTCCCGGAAGCCCTAAATAACATTTTGCTTAACAAGTGAATTCGATAAACAGGAAAGAGAATTTGTAAAATAGAAAAAAAAAGATACAAGATTTATTGGAACAAATTAGTAGAGGCCTGATAGAGATATCTGAGTAAAAATAAAAGTAGAGAAAATCATGAGGCTGAAAAAAATCTATGAATGTTGGGGGTAACATTATTCTGTTCTAATGTAAAATCTCAGCCTTATTATTAGCAGTGGAAAGACATCAACACTCAGACATTAGTTGAAGCCCCATTCGGCCACAAATGAAATATTTGATAAATTATTGCCTTGCTTAGATGGTAATTTGTTCTTTCTTCAGAAGGCTGAGGAAACAACCAATAGAACTAATATCCTAGATCGGTGGTGTCCCATGGGCGTAACAATGGAGGGAGAGAATTTGTCTTTGCAAAATTCCCCCAGGTGATTCAAATATTCTTTCTCCCTCACATTTGAATACCACTGTCTTAGATTTGCTTCTAAACAACAGGAAGCAATAGATTGTTAAAGGATTTGAGGTTATCATATCAGATATTTAACACACCAGCTACTTAATCTAGTCCTATGTTAAATAGCCCTAGATATTGGGGAAATAGATGTTGAAAAATTCAGCAAAAGGGTGGATACTCTCAATTGTTGAGCAATTGCTCTGGTCCTGGCACTGAGCTAGACACTTACATAACTGAACAAAAATTATTTAATATTTTCCTGAAAGTCGTGAGTATTACATTGTAACATATTATTATTATCCAAGTACAAAGAGGAAGGAAATGAAAATTCAGAGATTAAATCACTTGTTCTGGCTTCAGAACAGAAGCCAGAGCAGAGCTATGATATGAACTCATCCTTCAGGGTCCAAAGCCAGAAGTCTAACCCCCTCTCAAATGTCTCCATGAGGCACCTAAATAAATCCTTGTAGTGGTACAGGAAATCTCTGATGTGTTCAGATTTAAAACACACACATGCAAAAGATGAAAGGTGGGCATTTCCAGAGACTGGAATAATCCCATAAGAGTAAATGTTAAGACTAAACCCAAAGGTTTCCAGAAACAAAGAGGACTATATGACTGTTTTCTAAGCATGAGAGACAGAGAGAGAGGGCGCAATCCACTACTGCTTAGGGAGGATAGCATAATATTATCAAATTACAAAGGGGCAAAAACTCTCTCCTCATCTAACTTCTGTATTCTTCACCATATTTCCAAGTACTGTCTAACAGTAGTAATCTGGTATGAAAAAAAATCCAAGAACTCTAAAAAGTTTGCATTCCATTACCCTCTCCTGCTGCTAAACCTTTAATAGCATTTGTAATCTCTTCTGTCATCGGAGGGTTTTCCAATCTTAATTTACCTTTCCGAGTCTCCTTTGTGCTCAGTCTCTAATAAAATACCTGAGGAAAGTCACTGTGCACCCACAAAGAGATCCACAATTGGCCTAATTAGAACCAAAAAAAAACACTATTAAAATGAGTTTCATCCTGTCCCTCTGTGCATATATAAGCCTTTTATATATGGAAAATGCTTTCATTTGGTCATTTTGCACACACCGGATGTAAATTACAAGTTTTATCATTCTACGTATGTGGTCAGTGGAAATGCTCAGTGTATTATTTGTACTAATTACCTTGGTAGTTCTTTATTTCTGTCAAAGTCTTAGCATCCAGCAACTCTAGAGGTTGTTGATGGGTAAAAACTAGTCCTAGCTAGTAGGATTAGGATAGTAGCTGAGATCAGTATTGCTATTTTCAGCAGACAGAGGGTCTCTTCTTGGTACAGTGCCTTCCACTGTTTTTTGTTTTTAAATCATTTTCTATTTCAAGTGTCTGGAATTAGAAAATGATGGTAGAGCTGTAAGATCACCCCCAACTCAAGCCTAGGCCTGTTCCTCAGCTGGAAGTGTGCCAGAACTCAATCCATCTCCCGAGCAAAGCGTGAGAGCTGTGTGTTTCCCTGGATCATTCCACGAATCTTGTTTCACCTGGCCCGTTACATTGCTGAGACCTTCAGGTGGTACTCTTTCTGATGGAGCTTTGAAATCCCTAGCATCTCTGTTTATGGGCAGTGATGCTCTGGATGCCGCCTGAACTGTCTCATGACAACTGATTGTTAAATTTTCAGGAATTTTGTGAGCTGATTGATGTCATGGAGGAGCTTAAAATGGGCCATGGTTGGAGTATTTACACCACAGAAATCAGCAAATGCTACAAATCAGGGCTCCTCCTACTCCAAGAACCATTTGTTAAATATTTACCAGCGTCGTACTGGTGGTAGGCAATAATTTCTTACTATTGCACTCAGGACTAATTGGAAGGATCGTTGACAGCCCAAAGAACAATTTTCTTTTTCCTCATTTCTGAAAACAGCAAGTAGCTGCACTAACACAGTTGAAAATCTCTTAGGAAAAAATTCTCTTTCCCCACCCCTGCCTCCTCACCTCCCTTAATTCCCAGCCCTTATTTTCCAATCGCTTCCCTTTCAAGTTTGTGCCAAGTCAAAAATGCTCCAAGGTTGTTTCTTCTTATGGTATTCCTACTAAATAATCATTGTGCTCTTTATTTGGTCTCTACCATGTGCCAAATGTGGAACCTTATAATACAGCCTTTTAGTTTTTAAAGACTAATAAATTCTAGATAGAGACCCAAACTCAGGTTAGATAGACTCTCTTTTTATTCCCAATTCTGTTGAGTCGTTATATAAAGACAAATATAGTAAGAGAAGTCTTGGTGTCTGAGGACTTGCGTCTGAGTGGTGGATACACCTTGCTAGTTGGGAAGCAGGGGGATTTCCTTGCATTTCCTGTTATTTCCTTCACTGTGGAGGGTGCTCCCCTAGAGCAGCTCTCCTGATTTTTCTTTACCCCCCTGCATACTACTCTCTAGGAGAGGTCCAGTGGCTTGTCTTATTCTTGATTGTCAAAGTGCCACTTCTTACTTCTTCCCCTCTATGGGATCCAGTTGCCAAGGGAGAAGGCATTCTGTTTTTCCCCCTATGCTGTATACTTTATACGGTGAGGACTCCAGGCAATTCAGTTGTCTGAAACTGATAGGAAAGTCTCTTTAACTTTAGAGTTCTGTATTAGGAAGTCCTTGGTTCTTAGACATCTATATCATGTTCTTCAATTTAGAGTTAATAATAAACGTGATATTCCAGTCTCTTTTCAGACTCCTTTGTCTTCATTAACGGTTCAGAACTCAAAAAAAGAAGAGTGTGATTTGTGGGGTCCCTTCAAACACCAAAACTAATGCAATCTTGAGATTACTTAAGTTCTGTTTCTGCCTTAGTGAAAAAGAGGAAAACTACCAGTGTTGCTAGGTCCCTTGTTTCACCAAATATTTATTGAGTACGTTGTATTTACTAAGTGCCCTGTGTACATCAAGCACTGCCAAAGGTACTAGGAACATTGTGTCCCAGACACTATGAGGGTAGCTACAGACATGCGAAAAAATAATTCTGCATAAAGTTTATAATCTAGAAAAGAGCAATAATATTATACTCTGAGTGTCATAATAGGAGCATGGAGAAGAGAGTACCTAACTCTGCCCAGGTGGAGTGCAAAGAGAGAAAAAACATATTTAAAAAAAAAAATAACCTCCCCCCCAACAAATCTTTTACCAAACTCATTTTTCTTTTAATTTAATTAACTCACAGTTCCTGAGAAATATGTTAATGATATAGAAATGAAAAAAAAAAAAGCTGGATGACCTATGCACTATCATTGATCCTTAAAAAAATCAGGAATTGACCACACTGACATTTGCCAAACTGTATTTGTTTTCTAGGGCTGCCAAAACAAAGTACCGCAGACTGAGTGGCTGAAACAACAGAAATTTATTTCTCACAATTTTGGAGACTAGAAATTCAAGATCCAGGTATTGGTTTCTTCTGAAGTCTCTCTCTCTTTGCCTTGTAGATGGTCATCTTCTCCCTGTGTCTTCACTTGGTCTTCCCTCTGTGTATGTCTATGCCTTAATCTCCTCTTCTTAATCTTTGTTTTTCCATTTTAATCTTTTATTTTTTTTAATATTTTAAAAATTGAAGTATAGTTTATTTACAATGTTTCCATTTTATTTGTTTTTGGTTAGATAGACTTTTTTTGTTTTCTTTTTGCCACACCACGTGGCTTGTGGGATCTTAGTTGCCTGACCGGGGATCGAACCGGGGCCCCGGCAGTGGAAATGTGGAGTCCTACCCACTGGATTGCCAGAGAATTCCCTTAATCTTCTTATAAGGACAGCAGTTGTATTGGATTAGGGTTTTCCCTAAAGACCTCATTTTCTTGTTTACTTCTTCAGAGACCCTATTTCCAAATGCAGTTACATTCTGAGTTACTGGGGGTAAGGACTTCAACATATAAATTTCAGGGGGACACAATTCAGTCCATAATAGCCACCTTGCATGAAACTTCTCTAGCAATAGTGAAGAACTTAGCTATGATCTTGAGAATCAGGCACTCCTTTCCAGAAGTCAATGATTTGCCAAATTGTCCTTAACAAGTACATCCTTTTCCTCGCTATAAATTTTATCCTTTCTATATGACCTGTTGATAATACTGGCTTTGGGGGGATGGTTTTTATGTATGGAACTATGCAATTATGAAATAGTTAAAAAGTGGTGACTATTCAAATTCTCTCCTATTCTTTTTTTTTTTTTTTTTAATCAGAAGGAAGAATTTCATGTAAGAGACCTTGGTATGCCACGGGTTTCTTAATCTCGCTCATGTTTACTTTATCTCTCTTTCTTATTCCCTTGTAATGCTAAGAAATGCCTCGGGGCAAAACGAAGGAATAAATCAATTAAGAAGCATTGAATTCATGCAGTTGTACTCTTCCAGCTGAGTTTTCTATTTATGTAATTTTCAGGAAATTGTGGAAACTGTTAAAAGAGAGTGCTGCAAAAATGGAAAGCTCTTAGTAAATGATTTACTTTGGAAAAGAGACCTCTGTTGGGAACATATCTTGCTTCTGAAATTATCTAAACCTGTGCATAGAGCTTAAGAAGTATTAGAATTCCATTGATTAGAAATCTGCTGTACCCTTTGCCATGTCTCTGCTGTGCCTACAGATGGGTTTGGAATTTTACCATCAACCTGTGCAATATGTATTGAAACTGGAACAAATGTCTTTTTATCCTTAGGCCTTGTGCTTTCTTATCATCCTGACTCTGCTTTATCATCTTCTACTTTTCTGCCTTTATTCTCAAATGTATTTTATCTTTGTTATCCTCCCTCTCTGCATTTTACTTTCCTATTTCATACCTCAGTAGGTTTCTTTCTGAAGTTCTGGAGAGTTTTAAGGAAAATAGTTCAGGCAGCAACCCTAAGGAAATAGAAGTGTCCAAATTAATACACCCAATTTCATGGGCAAATGTGACCAAATTATCAATTTATTTGGAGACTGATGCAGTAGTTCAGACTTTACCAGGTACAAAATCTCTAATAGAGAATATCTTAGATCTAATAAAAATTTAATGAGGGTTTTGTTTTTCCTTTAATCTTGATATTGTTAAAGTGTTGAGTCCTTTAAATCTGGGGGACAATCAATCATTGCATATGTTTTAGTCTCGTGAGATAGTTTTTCAAAGAACTTAAGTGTTAGTGCCACATTAATTGATTTGTGGGGGAAAGAAAGCCTTACTGAGTTTCAACTGCTTTATTCTACCTGTACAAGATAACTAAATTTGGGAATACTAAATTAGTAAAAGTAGTTGACAGGCAAATTTATTTTTCTCATTCCCATTCCAGAGTATTTTCCTTCTCACCATGGTCTCTGAAGTGGAGAGTCAGTAGTAAACTGGTGAAGAATATGAGGAATCAAAATAAACTATATATTTATTATTCCTTTTCTCTAGAAAAACATCTTATAAATCATATCAATAAGAATAAAAATAATAGTAATATTTATATTAACATCTAGCATTTATTGTGAACTTATTGCCTGCCAGATACCATGTATTATTACATCATTTAAACTTGAAATTGAGAATGTATTATTATTAGTCAAATTTTACCAAAAAAATCAAACTAAAACATTAGAAAGACCTGGGTCACGTGGCTACTAAATGAAAAAACCAAATACCCTGTCTTTCTCCAAGCACTTCTCACCATTTTTAACCATTTTGATATAATAGCTAATGGATACATCTAACTTAGTGTGTCATTTGAAAAGGAAATTTTTGATTGATTATAAAAACAACTTACTGTCTCAAAAACTCCACTTCTCTGAAACTTTTTTCCAATAAATATTAAAGGAAAGATACTTTATATATCATTTTATAAAAATGTATATTGACTTAGAAAAAATTAATGTATTTCTCAAATGCAGGTAATAAGGGAAATGGGAATTAGGTATTCTGGAAGAAGAGAGAAATTGTGTTAGAATATTAAAATTTTAATAATGTCTGCTCCTTACCACAGATGTAATACTTCTGTTTGAATCTTAGAATAGGCCTGGGGAATTTTATTTCGAACTGGCAAAGCGATTTTCAACTTGGGCTTTCTTGTTTTCTAGACTTCAACTGTTTTGTTTATCTGATTCTGTTTTTATGCTTTTATTCTCTTATGCCTTTTCTTACTTTCTGATTCCTACTTTCTCTCTTATTTTTTTTTTTTTAGCTCTCTTCCCAGAAGGTTTCCTTTCAGAATATAGGCGTATTTCTAAGAAAATGGCATAGGGAGTGGGCTCCCCAGAGCTCAGGTCTCAAGAAATAAAAGGGCTCAATAGAAATAAAACAAGGAATCAGTTCCAGACCTGGTTGAAAATCTTGACAGAGATAATGGATCCTTGGCCTGCTATTTCCTATCTTCTTCATTAACACTTCATTTTGGGTGAAAGTGTCAGAAGTTTTTTGGAATGTGAGGTTAATTAAGAATTTAAAACAATTGAGTGTTAATGTTTGCTCTTTGGTTCAGATGGCCCAACTCCAAGAAATTTTCCTTAAAATGCTTTAGGTCCTGAAATACAATAGTCTCCCACATTATCAAGATATAACATAGAATAAGCTGGGCCAGCACATCGGTCCTATGCAGAAGTGAGTCTAGATGTCACTAGATTGATTACTGGAGATCTTCCAAAGGGGAAAAAGTTCAAATAAAATAGCATGCAGGACTTCAGCATCATTCCGTTAACTAATATGTACTTACTGAGGGACCATATAGTGTATATTTCAGATTTGCAAAAAATTTGATACATAAATCTATCAGCCTATGTATACTGATGGACCTGTGATGACAAAGCGATGCTTTTAATTGTAAAGTGTTTTCACAGTTTCAGTGCCAAAGGGTGTGGTGAATTAGCAAAGTTAAAACCTCTGACTTTGGACCCCTGAACTTCATGGTTTGATATGAATCTTTGGGTTACCATGTCAACTGCTGCCACCATGAGACAAGTCCATAGGGGAAGGTCTCTTTCTCAGGCTTCCTGGCAAATTTTGCCTCACCAATCCCAAAGGCCCCTTACATACAGGCAAATGCTTATGTTGGCGCCCCTTAACTTTGTCATAGGCACAAGAAAAGTTCCAGAATTTGGTGATGTATAGGCAAGAACTAATAGAAAATATCTTCGGTTTTTGAAGTGATTGCAGTTGTTGGATACTAAGGATAGTGTTTTGTTTTTTGGAGGGTGGTGACAAATTTTGCTCAGAGACTGTGATTGTCTTTGCCAATAGTTTATCTAACATGGGTTCACTGCTGAGATTTCACAGGCCAATAGCATACAGGATAATGTCTCTTAATAAACCTAAAGAAATAACATAGTCCAAACAAGTGATACATTAATTTACATTATCATTCTAGTCAAGGGGATGTGAAAGGAATGAAGTCTAGGTGTAGTTGAGGTGTACCTTTTCTACAAGTTTCGGTTTCTCAGGAGAGACCGGGCCTTGCCAACCAAGAGCTGAAGTCCTACTGCCAGCACAATAAAAGTCCCTGGTTGCTAGAGCACGAGACCAGGGAACTAGGGTAACACTGGTCTTGACAGGCAGTCTGATCTTTTCAGGTTGCTGCAGGATTTGTCCCACTGCCTGTAAAGGAGTTGCCATTATCACAGCAGGAGCTGTGCCCCAAGGTCTTTGGAGAGCTAGGCCAGCAAAGGGTAGCTTTGCCTAGTCCCAGACTCTCAAATTGCCCTTACCAACTCTGAGTGTTTATACAGTCTAGATGCCCTCTCACCATATTTGCTTCTACATCTGTTTTTATTGATAAGCCCCCCAGTAGCTGAGCCTTGAGTGCTTATCAAAGACAACAGCTGAGATGATGACATCCTGACACAGCCTACTTCACTCTTATACCAAAACAACTCTACCTCTAAAAATAACTTCTTTGTTTTCTGTCTTTGTCATAAATAAGTGGATTAAAACAACTTCATTTAAGTCATAATAAGTGGATTTGAAATTATATCAAACCAATTCACAGCAGACACTCTCCCTGAGGATCTTCTGACTTTGTGATCTAGGATGAACTTTGTTTCTCTCTGCTACGGTTTATGTTCCACTTTTTGAAACAGAAATGTGTGCCTCTGTCTGATTTAAATCCTTGGGTAACTAATTTTTGCTTAAAGCTTCAGTCTTGGGCAGGCAGCAGCTTACTACTGCCTGCAAATACATTTATGTTGCTTTGCTGCCTTCTCCAATCTCCCTTGGTGGTTTCTCCAGATCTAAAACATCACAGACCCACAAGACTCTTTTCTTTAACCACGTGATAACTTGAAATTTCTGCTTGCTTGCCCTCCATATCCTGTTCAGAATCCTGCAGTATTTGTGACATCTTATGATATGGAAGGATCAGGTTTTTCACTGCATCAAACTCCTCTTCTTTTTCATAGACTGTTGCAGTTGTTTCAACTCTGCCTACACCTGCTAGGTTTAAATATTTAGTGGAAAATTTCTTATTTTGTTAAAAATCTCTTGGTAGCCACAATCAAAGTATCTTGAATTTGAGGAGGTAGATGTTATCTCACAAATGGTAAAATAAGTTAATATCTGTATCTGTGCATGTACACAACAATATAAGTAAGAATAAGCATACATAACAAATATATATATATATGCTTATTCTTATTTCTTTTAGACCTGAACAAATTGAAAGGTAAGGATTTAAGTCTTTGGGGGAGTTAGTATTTGCTGGTTGATCTTCTTAGCCTAACTTCTACACATTTTCAGAACCCATACTTATCTGGGTGCTTATACCTAGACTTGTTTCTCTACAATAGTAAATACTCTAAGAAGATGTTAATCCATGTGGTTATAATTTATCTATGGAAGATATTTATCCAAGAATATGATTCTAAATCTTTATTCATTATGAGAGAGTATCAGGGTCACTACCTTCCTCCCTCTGTCCCATTGCCACCCAAAATCTCTTTCTTTACTTACTTAATTCTCCACTTATCTCTATCTTTGGATTGTGCTGTGGCACAAAGAAAATTGTGCGGTTGTGAACTGCTACATACTTTTTCAACCTAAATAAGTGATCTGGAATTTTGAATGACGTATTTAAAATCTTTTGAAAGTTTTAGACTTATTTTTCTCTCATAGCAAAGATAGATTATGAGACTAACAAGTCAACTTACTTTGGGGGAATTCTCATTACTGGATTATCAGAGTATTAAATAATATGCTTCAAGCACTGAACGACTAAATGCTTTCAGAAAAATATTGTGTGATTTTTAAAATATTTGATGAAACAGTTTGAAGTGTAATACATTGGCACAACAGAGGATGGATTGGAATTTTAAAAATTGTTATTTGAGATAGTTTTGGAATGTTATCTTGTGTCTTGTGATTCAAAATATAATGGCAGGGCTTTCCTGTTGGCGCAGTGGTTGAGAGTCCGCCTGCCGATGCAGGGGACGCGCGTTCGTGCCCCGGTCCGGGAAGATCCCACATGCCGCAGAGCGGCTGGGCCCGTGAGCCATGGCTGCTGAGCCTGTGCGTCTGGAGCCTGTGCTCCGCAACGGGAGAGGCCACAACAGTGAGAGGCCCGCGTACCGCAAAAAAAAAAAAAAAAAAAAAAAAAATATATATATATATATATATATATATATATATATATATATATAATGGCAATGATAGAATAAGAATAATTTGAGCTATGTTAGTCACTGACAGTCATTGCCTTTCGCAAAATGTGAGGTAGGGACAGCAATGTTAAGTGAGGTTGGAGAGAGTTATACTGTGAGAAGGAAACTAGATATGGGCAAACTAAGAAGTGCTATAATTTAAAAGATTGGAATAGACATCACATAAAATATTCTGTAGATTCATTCATTAATGAAGGGCAAAACAACTGAATTCGCCTTCTCCTTTTAAATACTTTGAGTTACTCAAAGAAAATGGAGACTCCAGTGGTTGTTGATGTTATAACATTCTTTTCCTTAAATGGGGGATTTATTCATTAATTAAACAAGTCAGTTTTGAATACTTTATTGAGCACCTATTGTTATGGAAGCTCTCCCAGTGCTGTGGGTTTTAAAGTAGAAATCTAGGCGGAGTGGTAGAGCTTGAAAGAATCTTGGAGATTGCACTTGAGTATAATCTTTTTAACAAATGGGGAAATAAAAGGAATGTAATGTCCAATCATTGTTCTGAAAGAGTTTATAATCTACATGGGTAACAAAAAGCCTTGTTCTTATGAAAAATTACATAAAAATGTTAAGCTAGTATTCCATAATGGTAGAAATAGGGACTTTTGAATTTAACTCTGCTACTTACTGTGTGACCTCTGGCAATCTACTTAAGCCCCTGAATACTTCAGTTTTCCTCATCTATAAAAAACATATCTTGTAGGGTTGTTTTGAGAATTAGATGTGATCATTAGAATGTTTTTAGAATGTTGAGGCACATCCTGAACATGATAAATGCTCAATAAATGGTAACTGTTATTATTACTACTGAGCTCTTGCTGTCTTGGGAGTGCCATACCAGTAACATAGATGTCAATTGCCATAGGAAATTGGCGTCTAGGAAAGCAGTGTCAAAGATCATTTTTTCCCTTTGTTCTCTATTCTCCTTTCCCTTTTTCTATTTCCTTCCCACCCTTTTCCAAAATAAAATGACACCATAAAATAACTAAAACACATACTTTTCTTTTGTCTTATATCCCACCAGTTGTCCTCTGCACTGCTGCCACACACACATATCCACCAAATATTTATTACCTTAGAGGCACAGGGTCTCAGGATTTGGTGACAATTTCTTTGTAGATTATGATGGGTTAGCCTCTATGACTGAGTCTGTCAGGACAAGAGCATGGTAATTCACATCTTCAGTAATGTGCAGCCAACAAATAGTAGCTGTCATTTCCCTTTTAGAAAAGCTTCAGTTTCTTCAACGTTAGTGCTTTTGCAAAACATGTTTTTGAAATAAATAGTTATAAAATAATTTTCCGACGAGCTTCATTTTCTGAGAACACGTAAGGGCTCCGGTCCCCATAGGGATGGAAACAAGGCAACTGCTCAGAAACTCCACCCCTGCTGCAATATCACAAGGTACATCATGCTACTTTCTGATTTCTAAATGGAAAATTTTTAATACCATTCTTTCTCATTTCATTTTTCTTTCTGCATGACCTCTCCCTTGCTACCCTTTTGCTTGAGGTTTTGATTGCCTTGCTGAATTATTTTTCAACCTTTTTACATATTTATTATTCCATAAGCCTAGATGTTGATTTTCTTTCATACTTGATTTAATTTATTTTATGAGTTTGTGTTCAATTTATGGATTTTGAGATAAATCTCTCTCATTGGTTCTTTACGCTATAGACTGCATAAAATCTGATTTATAAAAGTTCACTTTGTTTTTGATGTAAAAGCAAATATCACATTTGATTTGGCCTTGGTTCCATGGGCTTATTAAAGAAGGGAAATGCTTTTGATACTAGTAAAATTAGCCCTTTTGATTTTCAGTTGAAGCAAAGAAGAGGGAAATTGACATTTGCCTGAGTTTGATATTTGAGCTGATTCTGATCTTTGATTATTTTTAAATGTTTATGTAAATCCGAATTCTGTCTAAGCAATCTACTATTAGCAGAATTTTAGCAAATCAGCAACCATAGCAGAGCTAGATGCTTTCAAAACTAAAGCCACCTACATATTTTACAAGAAAAAAATGTTTTTTCACTTAAGAGCATGAGAATAGTGGTGATCAATTTCATTTCAGATTCTATGAGTTTTTCATGAATGAGCTAGGTAGATCCCTAGGACCTATCCTGTACCAGTCCAGGGTACCCATCTTTTACCTGTTAGGGCCTTCCAAATTAAATTTTGTGATATATACATGGGTATTGCATATTGTGTAGCATCAGACATAATGTATATTTAAAGGAACTGCCCAGAAAATAGCAAAAGGTCTTTAAGAGATATGCGGGTGTATTTTATCATGATTATTGCAGGGCTCACAATTGACGATATTCACCTGGATCTTCTCAGTGCTCAGCAAAAGGTATTCTATTAGCTTCAAACCTTTCGCTAACAATTCTTATATTTTCAAGAGAGTTTTTTCCCCCCTAAATATTTTGTCTTGTTTATTTCTTGAGGACTTATTTATGCAGAGACTTTCTTCTTTCTTTTCAGACAATTTTTTTTAAAGTATGACCTGCATTGTATAAATGAAGAAGATATATGTTTGGAGCTTTGGAGGAGTAACTGGTATCAGATGACTCCTTCTAACTAAACAACTAATAAAGGTGGATAAAATACAAAGAAAAAAATCACCCAATATAATTTGAATAGTGCTATAATTATTAAAGAAATTGAGTTCATATGTTTAAAACTACAGAAAAAGTTGTCTCAAATACACCCAGATGGTTTCACTGCAGAATTCTATCAAATATTTGAAGAATTAATACCAATTATACACAAATTACTTCTGGAAAAGAAAAATTCCCTCCAGAAAATAGAGGAAGAGGAGATACTCTTCATTCATTTTATGAGACCAGTATTAGCCTGATACCAAAACTGGATAAAAACAGTACGAAAAAGAAAACTAAAGATAGATATCCCTCATGAACACAGACTCAGAAATACTCAAAAAATATTGGCAAATTGAATCCAGCAATATGTAAAAATAATTATACACCACAACCAAGTGCAAAGCTGTTTCAGTATTAAAAAATCAGTCAGTGTAATTCGCCACAGGCTAAAGAAGGGTCAAATGCTCATATCAATTAATACAAAAAGACTTTTGATAAAATTCAACATCCATTTATGATAAAATCTCTCAGCAAACTAGGAATAGAAAGGAACTTCCTAGACTTGATAAAGAGCATCTCTAAAACACTTACAGATATCATCATACTTAATGATGAAAGACTGAATGCTTTACTCTCAAGATCTGGAACAAAGCAGGATTTCTACTCTTACTACTCTTATTCAGCATAGTACTAGAAATCTTAGCCAGCATAATAAAGCAAGGAAATGAAATAAAAGGCATACAAATTGGAAAGTAAGAAAAAATCTGTCTCTATATACAGGTAACATAATGGTCTATGCAGAAAAATACCAAAAAACTACTCTCCAAACCCCCCAAACTTCCTAGAACTAAGTTCAGCAAGTTAACTGGATATAAGATTGATGTAAAAAAATCAATTGTATTTATATATACTAGCAATAAACACGTGGAAATTGAAATTAAAACAATACCATTTACAATTCAAATAATAAAATGTTTAGGTATAAATATGGTAAACCATGTACAAGAGTTGTATGCTGACGACTATAAAATGTTCATGGAAGACATTTTTAAAAGATCTAAATAAATGGAGAAACATACTGAGTTTATGGATTGAAAGACTCGGTATAGTAAATACAGTTGATTCGACTCTTGAACAACATGGGTTTGAACTGCGCCAGTCCTCTTGCATGTGGGTTTTTTTTTTCCATAAATATACAAAAATATATGTGTAGAACACAGTGTGTAACACTTGTATTGATAGCCTATCCTTACATAGACATAAAGTGAGTGATATTTAATACAAAATTAATAATGTGTCAGTTTTCTTGCTGTTTTATAACTTTGTTTTCAAATAATTACATTACTGTACAGTATGTCTCTTGTAATTGGAGAAACTGAGTATCAGCCTATCATCACAAGTAAGTAGTTTAAAAAAAAATGTAAGGCATTACCCATAAATGAGAAAGTCAATATGATGGACTTCATCAAAATTAAAAATTTTTGCTCTGTGAAAGACTCAGTTAGGAAGATGAAATGACAAAGTACAAACTTGGAGGAAATATCTGACAAAGAACTTGTGTCTACAATATGTAAAGAATCACAAAGCTCAACAGTAAAAATAAACAAACAATACAGTTAGAAAATGAGGAACACCACGAACATACACATTAACAAAGAAGATGTACAGGTAACTAATAAGCACATGAAAATATGCTCAGTATTATTAGCCATTAGGGAAATGCAAACAAAAACCATAATGGGATATCACTACATGCCTATTAGGACAGCTAAAATTATGTCAGTACAATACAAATGCTGGCAGGATGTGCAGAGAAAATGGATCTCTCATACATTTGCTAGTGGGAATGTGAAATGGTACATACACTCTGGAAAACAGCTTGGTAGTTTCTTTAAAAACTAAACCTACTCTTCCTATATAACCCAGCAATCACACCCCTGAGCATTTACCCAGAGAAATGAAAAATTAATATCCATACAAAAATCTGTACTTGAATGCTTATAGTAGGTTTACTTGTAATGGCCCCAAACTGTGGACAAGTTAAATGTCCTTCAGTGGGTAAAGAGTTAAACAATGGAATAATATTCAGTACTAAAAAGAATAAAATATTGACACATGCAATAAACTGGATGGATATTAAGGACATTAGCCTTGGGGGAAAAGCCAGTATCAAAAAGTTACACACTACAAGGTAATGGATGTTAAACTAGAGGAATGGGTGAAGCATGGGATGTTAATAAGACTTTCTTTGAGAATCTGAACGGTAAAAGGAAGAATACTAATTTGAATTGTTTCTTCAATTTGCCATCTTTTATTCTATTTACACCATTTTTATGACTAATAAGATAATTAATATATTGTGTAAATTGATACAGTTGTTTTTAAAATCTGTCATTTTTTCCTCTCCTAAGTAAATCTAGAGTATATGACTGAGCTAATGTCCTCCTATGTTTATGCTAAATGTTTCTGTGATTCACAAACTCTGCCATAGTGAAGTGAAGAAACTAGTCTGAAACTTTGTTGAAAATGTTCCCTTTTATTTAGAAGATTCAGAAAAAAGAGGATCAATATCATTTAATATCCCAGGCCCAAAAAGACGAAAGGGGGAAAAAAAGATTTGCCAAAAATCTGAGAGTAGGTTCTCCAATTATTCTCTATCAAAAATATATGTGTAGAACACAGTGTGTAAGACTTGTATTGATAGCCTATCCTTACATAGACATAAAGTGAGTGATCATATGACCTGCAGTGTCTTAATTTATTTTCTTATAATGCCAATCATACTCTACAATTTTAATTTTATGACTGTCTGCTTACTTATTCATTGTCTGTTGGCCCAACAGAATGGAAATTCCATGAACATTGAACTAACATTACCAGGGCCTGCCCTCACATTATGACTGTGTAGGGGAGAAAAAATAATTTTTCCTTTACCTTTCTAGGTTCTTCACAGAGACCCCCTGTAATAAAAAGACAGATTAATTGGAGAAAAACAAACAGAAATTTAATAACATGTATACCTCCTGTATATGTGGGAGAGGCCCAGGAAAACTGAGTAACTCCCTGAAATGGCCCAATCCACCGCCTTAAATACCATCACAGCTAAAGACAAAAGAAAATGTTGTGAGGCGGAGGCCAGTTATTGCAGGTTATCATTCAAAGCACAGTAAACAAAGGTATGATGTTGTGCTCTTATCATCTCTGCTGAGAAGAGTTTCTAGAGATTTAATCATCCTTTTCTTCCTCTTACAGAGGAAGATACCCTTAAAAGCGGAGATTTCCCTTATAAATGTAAATGTCCCTTACAAAAGGGTAACTTCGACTTGGTTTTTAGAGCTTTTCCTGTGTCTGCTGTTTTTTCAAAATAATCCTTATGCCAGAGGCATATTTTGGGGTGGCAGGTTCTGCTCCCCTTCACTGGCACATGTCAGTCTCTCAGTAAATGTTTATCTATGCAAGAATGAATGAAAAAAGAATTTGGCACTGAAGTTTAAAAAATCTGCTAGCTTAAGTGAAGAAAACTCGCTAATATTTATGAAGGAAAAAAGATCATTCATTTAACTAATACTTATCAAATACTTATATGTGCTAGACATTGCTGTGATTGCTCATGACACATCATTGGGGAAAACAAGAGACCGTGTAGGGGAGCAGAATTCGCCATCCCCAAATATGTCTGCTTGGCATATTAACTATTTTAAGCTATTTTCTAAGAAACAGTGTAAGTGGAATAAACTCTAAAAACCAAACAAGAGTTACCCTTTTGTAAGAAACATTTCCATTTATAAGGGAAACCTCCGTTTGTGTGTCTCCCTCACTGTACCAGGAAGAGAAGGATGACCAAATCTCTGACATTCATCAATGGAAAAGGCAACAACTTAAACGCGTGTAACAACCTTACCCTTGTTTACTCTGCTTTTCCTGGTACTCTCCTATAACTGACTCTCCTCACCATCAACATCTTCTTTTGTTTTTAGTTGAGGATGGTATTTAAACGGAGGGCTTCTTTCTCTGTATGACTTACTTCAGTTAGTATGATAATCTGAACTTATTTACAAAGCAGAAACGGACTCACAGACTTAGAGAATGAATTTATAGTTACCAGTGACGGAAGGGTGGAGGGGAGGGATAGATTGGGAGTTTGGGATTGACACGTACACACCCCTTTATTTAAAATAAAATGCCTTTCCATGAAAAAAAAAATTAATTTAATTAAAAAAAAAGAGAGATGTCTTCTCCCATTTTGGTGAGTTACTCAGTTTTCTTGGATCTCTCTGATGTCTGCATGTTATTAAACATCTGTTTGACTTTCTCCTGTTAATCTGTCTCATGTGAATTTAATTCTTAGATCAGCCAGAAAAATCTAGAAGGGTAAAGGAAAATTTCTTCCTTCCTGACAATCAACATGAACATGTCTGCCCTCATGGAGCTTATGTTCTTGTGAGAAAATAAAAAGATTGAATGGACGAGGGAAGGAAAGGGTTTATTTATTTATTTTTTAAGTTTTTTATTTTATTTTATTTCGTTGTGGACCACTTTTAAAGTCTTCATTGAATTTGTTACAATATTGCTTCTGTTCTTATGTTTTGGTTTTTTGGCACAAGGCATGTGGGATCTTAGCTCCCTGACTAGGGATTGAACCCACACCCCCTGCATTGGAAGGTGAAGTCTTCACCACTGGACCACTGCAAAGTCCCAAGGAAAGGGTTTTGAAATGTATCATCATCCATAAAACTTTGCCTGGATTGGAGGATGAGTAAAACCAACAGTTTATTTCCTAATGATAAGAGCTCTGATAGGGCTTCCCTGGTGGCGCAGTGGTTGAGAGTCCGCCTGCTGATGCAGGGCACGTGGGTTCGTGCCCCGGTCCGGGAAGATCCCACATGCCGCTGAGCGGCTAGGCCCGTGAGCCATGGCCTCTGAGCCTGTGCGTCCGGAGCCTGTGCTCCGCAATGGGAGAGCTCTGACATTATCATTTCTTTACCTTTTTTTTTTTTTTATTAAATCCAGGACAGGAAAACCTGGAAGGATAGCTAATTAAGAGAAAGCTGTAACCCAAACCTCTCCCAAGTAGTTTTGAACTATTAGCTGGTGTAAATTCAGCACACTGGAAAATCTTAGGAACGGGACTGTGGAAGTGAAGTTTAGGAGCTAAACCTGATATTCATTCAAAGTGAAATTAGATGTAGAGAACTGAGCTAAAATGTGACATTGTACAGAGTATGAAGGAAAAGGGGCAGTAGATCCTGCTAGGTACTGTGTAGAAGCTACTGATTTTTGAAAAGAACCATCTATTCCTAAGCATTTCATGCATTAAATGCAATATCTTACTTAAGATTGTCCTTACCCTTGTATAATTTGTAAACTATTTATAATTTTATTTAATAATATAACATTTATTTGGAAAAAGAATGTTCTGTTCTAAGATTTGATGTCTAAAGTAACAATGGCCATAATAGCACTGCCACTGTAACAGCAGTAACAACAATTACCCAAGTTGTGGACCAGTTGGGAGACAGCCTAGGGCAAAGGCATAGTGATACAAGTAGTATCACTTATTGAACATTTATCAGAGATTAGCCGAGAACCTTTGAAACCTCTCTGATCCTAGTGATAATACCAAAAATCTTTATCTTTAATCAACTTTCTACCATACAGTTTGTTCAGAGAGGGAAACTGAGTCACTTGAATGCTTAAGAGATTCCCAGAAGTGTGTAGGAAAACAGTAGCACAGCTCGGGGAAACATAAGAAAATCTAATTTAAATCTGTAAACAGAAACACTTTACCTATTTTAAGAACCCGTGTAACTATTGCTATGATAAACCTGCAGATCATCAAAAAATGTATGGAGTCCTTTCCATAATCAGAGTCATGTAAGGATATGAGTGAGCAAGGCGTTCTTGAGGGCAACATTACGGAAATGACATTATGCTGAACACCATTTGTCAGGGAAATGCATTAGGGTCATTTTTATTATGTAAGTATGTGGAAGGAAGAGAGTCGCTGTTTCCCAGACATTCCCTGCTCTAGAATCTGTGGCAAATTGCTAAATTAATCCCAGCAGGTATTCTCTGGAGCGACAGCTTTATTTAGGCGTGTGTGTTTGTGTGTGTGTGTGTGTGTGTGTGTGTGTGTACGTGTACCTTAACGAAAGCTGATGAAAGTCTCTTTGTGTCATATTGTCTCTCTCTTCTAGAAAAAAGAAATAGTCCTTCCAGCCTAACCCTCTACTTGATAGATCAAACACTTAATGCTTAATGTCTGAATTGTCACATCCAAAAGAGGCCTTATAAATCCAAACTCTGCTGTTTGTATTTTTACACCCAGATTTCTCAACTGACACTCCATTGTATTTATGGGGTCTAACTTGCTCCACCAGATGAAATTTTATTCAGGGGTCAGTGATGTTGGCTTCTTAAGGTCACTTTCAAAAGTTTATTTCCCAGCTCCTTCTGCAAAGTGGTGGGGGTGGGGGTTCCTAGGAAATAGCAAATGCACGTTGGTGTGAGGCTCTCTGTGTAGAACACAGTGCTGTTTGCCTCCAAGCTTGCTCTTCTGGAGTAAACATTGTTTGTTAGAGAGAAAAGATAGGATGCTGCTTCAACCTTGAAGGGGAAGGGAAGGAAGAAATAGCATTTTCTCAATATAAGCCTCTGTGATAACACCAAAACGTGAAACTTTATGAACGCTGTTTGAGAGATTCTATTTTTTGATAACTCAGAAATTGCATTTTTGGGAGGGTGGTTTCAAAAAGGGAACGCTAGGGCTTTGATTTGGTCCTCTGTTTTTATCTGCAATTTTAATCTATATACAGGGAAGGTTTTCTTTGACATTTGTAGCAGCATTTCTGAGATTGATGTTGCTGCCTATTATTATACAGGAGAGCATTTGATACTAAAGGTTCCCACAGCTCCCATCAGCTTTCTATAGCAGGTCTGCTCTCCTGACATTTAATGTCCCTTAAGCCTGATATAGTCTGATAACTTCAACATGAAGCTGCTTTGGGGAGAAATAAAGAACTGCGGTATCCTTGATTCTTGGTAGGGACTGTCACTACCTGCATCACCAGTCACCCATCAACCTTTCCCCTTAATATGTGTGAATTAAAGTCTCAGAAAAGTACGTGCATTGTGTCACCAAGATTAAACCAGATTAGAGAAAATGTAGTCTGCTTATAAACACAGCCAAAGGACCCAGCATCTGTCACCTTGTTGAGATGTCTAGATTATCTTTCTTAGGCTGAACTTTGAGTGAGACCGGTTAAAAGTAAAACTTTCCTATGCCTCAAATATCAGTTTTTTCACAATCACTCTTTTAGTCTATATGCCTAGAAAGAAGTGTCTTTGCTGTAAATGTCTTAGCTAACAAGAGTTAGGATTACCTCTCTAACCATAATTCAGAATCCGGAATCCAGAATCCCAGTTGGATCCTGGTGAAATAAATGGGTACATCCACTCAATGGGTGAACTGTCAATGGAATAACCTGTAGCTGTAAGTTTATTCTTAAACCTAAAATTTCTGTATAACCTGATTTGAAAGCTCTCCAGAATATGTTATCAGTAGAAAAAGCAAAGTGCAAAAAACGGTCCATAGTCAGCTATTTTGGGTTGTGTGTGTAAAGTAAAATATTCATATTTGCTTGTATTTGCATAAGAAAACACTGGAAAGATATTTGAGAAACTAAAGTACTGAACAGTAGAGAGGAAGGCAAGGGAAAAGGAATGGATAGGGACAGGGGTGGGAATAAGAGCTCTTATTTATAGCTTGTTATTTTCATTTTTAACCATATGAATGCATTACCTATTAAAAATTGGTAATTTAATGTTTAAAAACATTAAGACCTTCATTTTCATTGGAGTTTTGTTTAATATCTAACAGCATTAACTGGACTCTAGGAGACCTGGAGTTTGCATTTGGTTAAGCCCCAATCTCCAAGTTGTACCACTGAGTTCACAGAATCATTCTAACTCAGTTTGGGAATTTGTATTTTATCACTTGTGTGCCCCTTTAGCCCATCATAAGCTCACAGAGGACAGGCACCATATCTCTGGTGACAGTGCCAAGGACAGACCTACACTCCTGAAAAACACTTCCAGGAGTATGTGTGATATTTCTGAAATAAGAGAAAGAATGATGACCCAGTTTCTCAGCAGTAAAGACCGATTATTTTTTAAACTCATGGTAGTCTATATCCAAGATAATAGTTTATAAGAATGCTGTTTTTCAGTCCATTGCTCATGAAGAAAATTAACCTTTCTCATTTTAGTCATCTTGAGAACTACTCAATTTCAATACAAATGAAAGAACAGAATAAGAACAGAGTATGAACTTTCTGAAGTTATCTTCTTAGCTTAATCCAAAAAAAAAGCATTGTTGTACTTAATCAACATGCAATGAATGCAAAATATGGGAAATTTAAAAATCTAAGATTGGTAGAAATATGTCCTGATAGCTTTGTTAAACTGGGAATGGAAAATGAAGTTAACTCTCTGACGTCTCCCCAAACAAACTAATGTACCTAAGCAACACTATCCTGTGATGTAATTTAAATAACAAAATAGCCTGGAATACAGCTCAGAAAATGAACAAGGTCTCAGCTATTACCCAGGATATTGTAAGTATAGAGAGACGATGGAGTCAGGAATAAGTCCAGAAAGATGACTAATTTACCAGGAGAAAAAATTCAGATGCTTTTTCTCCTGAAATCTAGGTAATCCATGTCATGATTGGACAACATAACCTGAAATGCTTAATCGCTAGAAATTTTGAAACCCTGTCTGGATCAATGAGGGCATTTAGGGAAGAACATCTGCAGACCAGCAGTTCATTGTGAAGTAAGCAGTTGATTTATAATCTGAAATATTTAGGTATAAATGTGGATTTTTCTGTGTGAATTTTTGGAATTTTTAGGAAAAGCGTGAATCTTAATTTGCTTTTTATTCTGAACGTTAGTGGCGACACGTTGACAGGTTATTAACGTATCAGCCTTAACATTGAGAAAGAGGGGAAAAAGGAGAGAATAATAATCCTGAGATGGGAATCCAGTGAAGGAAGAGAGGAAGGGAGAGCTCCTTCCTGCTGTCATCCCTGCTGCTCTGACCTTGAGGTCAGATGATTTCAGTTCTAACAAATATGTGTCTGTGGAATAGTGATTTTACAGCCCTTGCTCTGCAGGAAGATCGCCGCCTGGAGAAGTTTTCTGTTTACCCTTCCTGTTCTGAAGACAGAGGCTTGCTCCTTCCAGCTCAGTCCTGGAATGCCTGCCTCCTGACTGTCGTCTGAAGTACTGAACCTTTCAAAGGGAAGGTACAGAAGAGGCAGGGTGAGGAGTACAGTCGTCCTGGTTCCTTGGGTCACCTCTTCAGGACATGTCCTTGTTGTACCTTGTCCCTTTATGGATGCATGACTGGTTGGCATTTAATGGACAGAAGCTCTGACCTTGTTCTCTTCACTTGCTACCCCTCTGATTTTCAGGGAATCCTAATGAAGAAATGTTTTGGGGAGGATAGAGAAGGTTACAAGTTCCCCAGATATGGAAATAACTGAGAAACCTCTAAAGTGAATTTGCATGAACATAGGGCTCCCAGACTGTCTACAACAGATTTTTCTCTATTTCCTACTGGCTCTAAATCTCCACATTCATTACTGCATGCTGATTATCTTATAAATTTAGTGGAAACCACAAAAAAGTTTTAAAAATCTGCTTGGGTCTACCAAAAACTGCTTTTGTTGTTCAGTCTATGTATTTCTTTAACTGGATTTAAAAGGTAGAAATTTCTGCAGGGTTTTTTTTTTTTTTTTTTTTTTGGTACACGGGCCTCTCCTGTTAAGGAGCACAGGCTCCGGAGGCGCAGGCTCAGCGGCCATGGCTCACGGGCCCAGCCGCTCTGCGGCATGTGGGATCCTCCCGGACCGGGGCACGAACCTGTGTCCCCTGCGATGGCAAGCGGACTCTCAACCACTGTGCCACCAGGGAAGCCCTTTGCAGGGTTTTGTTGTTCAGTCTTGGTTGTTCTGATTGGCCCTCGGGGATGACCCAAGAGACTAATAGTGCCTGCCAAGGGTTTATGCTGTGATCTGTGCTTTTTGAGTGCTTTCAAGATATTCAGTAGATGGAATAATTGTTGTCCCTGAAAGGCCTGAATAGTGGCCTGGCATCCCAGGAATTTGCCCAAGTTGCTTTGTGGTGGTTGTCTGACTCTGCCCCTCACTGTGGGGTTTTACAGGTATAATAGGATTTTACTTTTAAGGTAGTAGGCAGGCCGCCTGGCAAAGAATCTACTTACGGAGAGGATGTACTACCCTTCGCATTCCCTCGCTGGGGCTAGGAATCTTTGATTTAGAGCACTACAGCTGCTGCAGTTCATTACTGTACATTTTAGAGTCAAGCTCGACTGTATCAGTGGGTTACCCCCTAAAGTGCTATACTCATTGCGATAATAACTAAGGATATTACAGAGAGGAGGAGTGCATACTGCCTTTGGAGCACCGCTATTCTCAGCCTTAAGTGGGCTTCCAAATAAGGGGCAGAGTTCTACCTTACAGGCCAGCTGTCCCCTCTCACAGTGACCTTGTGAATTATGGCTGCCCTACCCAGTTCAGGCTTCTAGGAGTCCAGGTGAGGGGCAAGGGCTCGTAACCACGGCTGCTTCATCCAGAAGAAACTGTGGAGCTCCAAGAGCCATAGTGAGGGAGGGAGTCAGGGCTGAAGGGTGTGGGAGGTCTTGGCACATCTGTGATCCCTCTGGAGTGCTATTTGTCTCGCAAGTCATCTTTTAACCTCTTCTTTGCTCAACTCACAGCACGATGGGTTTTACAAAAAGGAACAAGATGGTACACAGTGTTAACTAGGCCTCTGGACCCAGGAACATCCATTTGAATCTCTCAGATAAGAAGAAATGAAGACACCACATCCAAGGATTAAGGAATTATAAGAGTGACAGTGTGGTCCAGTGGATATAGCAGTAAGGTAGGAGTCCATGACCATGGGTCTCTGGTCTTGCCTTTGTTGTTGAGTTCTGTGACTTTGTGCAAAGCTGCTTTGTGCTTTAGTGTTCTTGACTGGGAAATTATGATACATGTTCATTGATGAACCTCCTAGGATGTTTCAGAGGGGTGCTGTCAAAGAAGGAATTGAGAGCCCTCCTCCGCCCACCCCTATCTGTACTATCAGCCCTGCTTCTGTAACTCATCATGTCTTTAAAACTTAAGTATTTGCATGCCAGACATTCTTCCTAATGCCGCTCCCTTTCTTCATGTGCACATAATTATAGTAATATTATATTTGTTAGGCTGCTGAATAAAATAGAAATCTTCTTTAAACAATCAATAATGTATTTGGCAACTCTTACTAATAATGAGTATTAATATGACAATGTATATATATTTTATTTTCTACTATACACTGGGTACTCTGCTAGGTGTTTCACATTTTAACTCTCCTTCAAATAGTTATTCAGGACATTATTCAGAGGTTATTATTTGATCAGATATGTAAACCTCATGCAGCCTGGAAGAGAATCCATCCTCTGGATTTTGACTTCCAGGCCCATATCTCAAAATTTCTCCACATCCTACTTGAACCTGGCAAAGAAAATGACCATCAAAAAAAAAAAAAAAGGAAAATATCAACACGTCGTCTTAACGTACCTCAGAAGATGCTCATGTCATCTTCACTCTTGTCCACAAGCAAGGGTTCTGAGTAACGAGTTGTTTGTTTTCCTGTTTTTTAAAAGAAGGTTATTATTCCCATTTTACATGTGGTGAAACTGAGATACAGAGTTTATGCAATTTGCACAATTTGTCCAGACATATTCCTTAACCCTCATACAGAGCACTTCTTTTTGCTGTAATTTTACACTAACTCATCCAAATTTACTGGGGACGTCGGCATCTGGAATAGGATATTATTTCTAAGTCAAACAGGTTAGCCAAACTGTTAGTAAACCTTTATCCGTCTGATGTCTTCATCTGCACAGCCCAAACGTGGACATATTCTTGATTTTCTGAAGATACTTTGCTCTCATACTTCTGCAGGGAACTCCCCAATTCTCCGCCTACAGGCTCTCCAGGGCCTCTCTCACTTGCTTTCTCTCTGCATGGCCTGTCTTTAAACTCAACGTTATTCCTGGTCACCAGACCAATTCATTTTCTCCCCGTTCTGCAGCTCTCTCTTTGATCCACTGTGTCCGTCACTTTCAACACTCTCAAAATTTCCCTTTATTCTCCTGACCTTTTGTTTTCCTGTCATACCTATCTTTAAAAACTCCAATTTTGTATCGTTACCTTTCCTTTGTCTCGTTAGCTCCCACTCACCCTTCAGATCTCTGCTCAAAGATCACATCCTCAGGTCTTACCCTCGCCCCACAGGTTAGTTTGTCACTGTGTTTCATGCTCTCACAGTGGCCCATGTTGTTTCTTCACAGAACTTGTCAGAGTTTCTAATTATATACGTATTTATTTAATTATTTGATTTATATCTTTCTTCCTCACTACTCTATAAGCATCACAAAAGCAGAATCCAGGTCTGTTTTATTTACTTGTTGATGCTCTTTAATTTCAGACTCTTCTCCTCTTCAACAAAGCAATATCAAAACAAAACAAATCTGTTTTTTTCTTTGATGTATACGCCATATGGCTATATTCCCATTCGTCTTTGTCTTGTGGTATCAGACTTGGGACATTTCCTCATTCACTTGAAACTTTTGATCCTGGCTCAGTCATTCTCATGTCTCCAACTCTGACCATTGGCTTCATAATTCCAACACGTGAATGGATGATCTATCCAACACCTTCCCTCTGTACATTTCCATCTACCTCTCATCCGTTGCATCTCAAAGCCACCCACTCTTTTGTCACACTCTGCATCTTGTCATCATAAGAAATCGAACCACCTCTAAATTTCAGTGTCAAACAGCCCAGTCTGGCACTGCCACCTCAGAGCCTTCCAGCTCACTTGGTCAAGTTCTCTCCCTGTAACAATCTTTTGAACTCATCCAAACTTCCAATCCATTGATCATATTAGCATTTTCATTTCCTTTCTACCACCATCCTTATAAAGACTTCCTTATGGATACCCTCAACCCTGTCATCCTCCCGTCTTATTGTACTCACCTTCTAATCTACAGCCCTGAATGTACTGAATTATTTTCCTAGCGATACATGCACCTAATCAGCAAAATACTTCCAGAAAAGAAAATCATCTGCTGTTAAGTTTCACTGCAAATTCATGTCCACAGTCCTTAAGCAGTAACTCAACGCTGTCTAATTCCAAATATGTTTCTCCAGTAGGTTTACTGTCCTACTCTCAGAAATAACTATTCCTATATTTCTTCTCAAAGCTCCTCTAACCTATACCTTCTCATTCTCACCTGGTGACTTCACATTATACTTAATTGAGAAACTTGAAGTCATCAGATGCGAATGCTTCCAATTCTCTAGGACCAAACTTAACTTTCACTTGTGACTGCCTTTTCTTTCCCTCCATTTACAGGGAAGTTTGTCCCACTCACTCTGTTGAAGACTGATTCTTCCACTTGTACTCTGAGTCCCATCCTGTCTCACCTGCTTAAGGAACTTGCTTTTTAAGTTATCCTCTTTGATTCCTACTTCATCAGCTTTTCACTCCCTGTAGATTATTCCTAAAAAGTATGAAAACATGCTCCAACATGTTTTAATCTTTATAACTTTCCTTGATACCCCACCCCTTTGGGCTACTTTGTCATTTCTCTACTTCCCTTCAGGGCCAGATTTTAGTGGGAAAATGAGATCATCATGAAAAATCTTGCATAACCATCACTTCTCACTGCTATCTATACCTTTCTTTTACTCCTTCTATATCTATTCTCCACTCCTGCTTTCCTACTTCTTCACTTATCTCTAATTTCCTCACTACCACACATCCTCTAATTTACCTGGTCATTCTCCACAGAGCAACTGGGAATTGTGTTTTTATTATACACACTGGATCATATTATTCCACTGTTAAAAGTATAAAATGACTTTCACTTTACTTAAAAGAAATGTATTTAATAGAAACAGTTATTAAAGAAGGAGAGGAGGGAATGACTGAATAGAGAAACAAACCAGACATACTTCCTTTCTTCACAGGACTTACAGTGTATTGGGAGGCACGCTAGTATTCAACAGCTATTCACAAAGGTAATTGCCATTTTTAACAGTGTGATAAGAGTACAGACTGCTATGAGGACATGTAGGAGTAATTTCTTCCCTGTAGAAATAACATTTATCCTGGGATCTTAAGGGAGAATGTGAGTAGTGAAGTGTTAAGGCAGGCAGACGGAACACTATGTGCAAATGCCCCGAGGCAGGGAGGAGTATGGGTTTTTGAGCCACTGACCCAAGGCCTGTGTGACTGAAACATTGGGACCCGGAAGGAGAGTTGTAAGAGGCAAGGCTGGAGGGTGGACAGGAGTTAGATCCTGAACATCACTTTAAGTGATCCTGTGTATCACTTAAAAGATTTTAGACTTCATCCCAAGAACAAATGGATGTCATTGAAGGGTTTTAAAAGATAGTTGGCATTAGTTTTATGTTTTAACAAGATCATTCTGGGGACTATATGATAAATATATGCAGATGAAGAGCAGATGTAGGTAAATTACTTAATTACTATACATTTCCAAGAAAGAGACAGTTGTGGTTTGGACTAGGGTGGTTTTAGTAGAAATAAGGAAGAATGGACAGGTTCAAGCTATTTTAGAATTTGAAGTGACAAGGTTTGGTAATTGATTAGATTTGGGGAGGAGGGAAATAGCAACAGATATGGCAGAGATAATAGACATTTCAAGGGTAGATTGCAACTTTCTGGCCTGAGTAAATGGATCTACAGAAAAACCAATTCCTAAGAATGATATGCAGGAGGAGGAGTGGTCTTGGGAAAGAAGATAATAAATTGGAGTTAAAACACTGAGGTTAAGATTTTGGGGTGAAATTCAAATGAAATTTGAGATATGAGATTAAAAACTAGAAAATATCCTTGATTTAGCTCCTTCTCTAAACTCCATACAATTTATCAAATGTATCTTTAATTTAAAAAGAATTATCCTAAATCTAATCTCTTCCCACCACTTCTACTGCTTTGACCTTAGTCTGAGATATAATAACCTGTCTTCTAGGTTATTATTTCCTAATTGTTTTCCTGCTGCTCCCTTATGCTCCACAAAGTCTATTCTCTACAAAGCAGCTAGAATGATCCTTTTCAAATGCAAATTGCACCATACCAGATCCATGCCATACCCTTCCATTGAAACACCATAATCTTACTTTTGCCAAAAGACCCTAAAGGAGGCAACCCCTATCTTCCTCCCCAAACTTTTATTCTGCCCTTCCTCCAGGAACTCTGGGGCCACACTGACCTTCTTCCTGTTTTTTGAACAAGATTACCTCTACTTCAGTGCTTTTACACTTTATGTTCATTCTACTTGGATTTCTTTTCTCCTCATTGTGTGAGTTTTAATTTAAATGTTACCTGAACATTCTATAAAAAATAGGCTATTTTTCCAGGCCTGTAAATTTTATCATTTGATGATATTCAGAACAGGAACAACTGCTTGGCATATGTGTATGACATATAAAAGGAAGATGTACTCGATGATTTTTTTCTTCTGTTTACACAAAAGAATTTTTTTTTTCTTTAAAGATTATTTTATGGCCTATGTTATAGAAAACACCAGCAGGGAAGGGAGGGTGTTATTGTGTGAACCAAAGTGCTCTGTTGCTTTATTCATAGAAAACAGCTGGTGGTTAACGTATGCCTCCTGATCTTGATTAACTGAGGAATGAGATAGTGAAAATTGTGACTATGATAATTTCAGAGTGCTGTGTGAAGAAATGGCTATCAAATAAAAGATCCTGCTTTACCACACTGAGGATTTCTGGCTTTTAGGGTAAAGGGTAGCCATTCCAGATTTTACCATGATTGAGACGATCTTAATAGTAGCAGTGTTATAGGAGTCTGTTAGACTTCCCATGGAATTGTGTCTCAACAACATCATCAGTACCTTGAATAGTCTGAATCTATCACTTCAGAGCACATTATTATTATTGGCTGCACACGCAGCTTGTGGGATTTTAATTCCCCGACCAGGGATGGAATTTGTCCTAACCGCAGGACTTCCAAGGAATTCCCTAGAGCACATTTTTTAATGTTGAAAATAAAGGTCTCAACTGAAATAGACCAGCATGAATAACAAATAGAAATGCAATAAACATTTAGGGCTAGAATTCATGGAATTTATTGGTTGATTAGAAGTGAGGATTGGAGAAACAGGGAGAAATCTAAAATAAATCCAGGGCTTCCCTGGTGGCTCAGTGGTTGAGAGTCCGCCTACCGATGCAGGGGACACGGGTTCGTGCCCCAGTCCGGGAGAATCCCACATGCCGCGGAGCGGCTGGGCCCGTGCACCATGGCCGCTGAGCCTGTGCGTCTGGAGCCTGTGCTCTGCAACGGGAGAGGCCAGAACAGTGAGAGGCCCGCATACTGCAAAATAAATAAATAACTCCAGAGTTTCCACTTTTTGAATGTCGTGAAATTATCCTAGAGATGTCAATAAGAAGATCACATTTGGACTGAGATAATACACTTATTTTAGACAGAATGAATGAGTTACTTCCATGAAATCCACATGGAAATATCTAGTATACAACAGGAAATGTGGATCCAGAACTCAAGAAAGAATAGATGATAATGTAATCACCATTGAAGCCAAGGAAATGTGGATGCTCTCCTTAAGAAATCATGTAAAGTGAAAAGAAGGGAATGATGAGAAAGAATGAAATCTTGTAACAACAACATACAAAGAGTTAATAGAGGAAAAGGACATCATAAAAGATTCTGAAATACAGAACCCAAAAAAAAACCAAGATAATGAATAACAAGCAGTATTGAAAGAGGAAATGGACATGAAAGTCTAAGCCTCAAAGATATCACCTTGGATAAAGAATGAAAAGAGGTCAATGGCTTTGTCAGTTAGATTTTGGTGACCATAGCACAGATACCTTAGTGTGAATGAGAGCTGTGTCTTTTTGAAGAGTAAGGAGAACATCACTGGAAGCTTCCTTACAAACGACTATTAATACCTCTTTGGCCAGAACTGTGACACATGCCCATTACTAAACCTATCCTTGGCAAGAAGAATTTGAATGACCACAACACATATTAATTATGGTTTATTACTGGTGGTAGAATGTGCACCTCACCTCGAGCACGAGACTGCCCAACACCTGAAAAAAATGTGGGTTTTTATAAGCACGGACAAGGTGGAGGCTGGTGATTGGGTAAGTAACCAGTAGAGTCTACCATGAGAAGGGAGCGAAGAGTGTGTGTGTGTGTGTGTGTGTGTGTGTGTGTGTGTGTGTGTGTGTGTAAGACAGAGAGACACAGAGACAGAGAGAAATAGAGAGAGATAACTTTTATTTCCTCCTTGATTTTTTCCTTCAAGGAGATGGCAAGGTCAACTGATGAGAGTAATAGGATAAGCGAGAAGGTACTTGAAGCTTTCAAAAGGGTGATAAAAATTGAAACAGCATTTATGGGGATTGGGAAAAAGGTTACAAGTGTAGAAGATAGAAGAGCACTCTACCTTCTGGAGAGATGTGCAAAACGTTGTCACCAAGGCAAGTGTCATTTTGACTTTTTTTTTTTTTTTTTTTTTTTGCGGTACGTGGGCCTCTCACTGTTGTGGCCTCTCCCACTGCGGAGCACAGGCTCTGGACGCGCAGGCTCAGCGGCCATGGCTCACGGGCCCAGCCGCTCCGCAGCATGTGGGATCTTCCCAGACCGGGGCACGAACCTGCGTCCCCTACATCGGCAGACGGACTCTCAACCACTGCGCCACCAGGGAAGCTCTCATTTTGACTTTTGATTTAACTTAATGTGACGTCAAATACATAAGAGGTGAAAATGATCCACTTGACCATCTTGTCATTTTAATGCAGATGCATACTGCTCTCGCAGCAGACGTTTTATTGCTTTGTTCAAACTCACCTTAAATGTCCTGACTGATGAAATTTCTACAGCTTCCCTTGGGAACCTACCCAGCATCCGATAGCTCTGTCTGTCATGTAACATTCCCGTGTCGTCCCATGTCTCCCTCTTTTATTACCTTCCATCAGTCTTTTTCTTCTGATAAAATGATTTCCCTTCTTCTGTGGAGTTTTCACATTCAAACTCTTGTCACACTTCCCTCACTCACCATTTGTACTATTATATGTGTCTCAGTTTTTTATTCTTTTCCTTATCCATCGGAATCCTTCCTCACCTTTACCGATGAGTGCTGTTTTCCCTCATACCTATGAATTCTTGGGACCTTTAAAATCTGATGCTTCTTTTATGAACTATTATGTAATAGGTGAAATATTCTTATAAAACGGACTCCTAATTGTATAATTCTTCTGCTGTTACACAACTTGAATTATTCACCGTGACCCTTCATCGCTGTTTGAGGAAGCCTACAGGGCAATCTCCATTATTTTAGGGAAATATCTGCTATGGACTGAAAGCTTGTGTCTCCTCCAAAATTCATATGCAGAAATCTAATCCCCAGTGTGATGGTATTTGGAGATAGGGCCTGTGAGAGGTGATTAGGTCATGAGGGATCCACTTTATAAAAGAGACCTCAGAGAACTCCCTTGCCCCTTTTGCCACGTGAGGTTACATTATAGCAAAAAGGCAACCATCTATGAACCAGGAAACAGGTTCTCATCAGACACTGAATCTTCTGGCACCTTAATCTTGGACTTCCCAGCTTCCAGAACTGTAAGAAATAAATTTCTGTTGTTTATAAGTGACCCAGTCTATGATATTTTGTTATAGCAGCCCTGATGGACTAAGACAGAAACTGTCATTGAGAGTGGTGTGCTGTTGTAACAAATACCTAAAATGTGGAAGCAGTTTTGGAACTGAGTAAACCGTAGAGGCTGGAGAACTTTTGAGGTGCACGCTAGAAAAAGCCTACATTGTTGAGAATGGACGGTTGAGGGTGATTGTGCTGGCAGTTCAGAAAAAGAGGAGAGCTGTAGAGAAAGCCTCAATTATTTTAGATTACCTAAGTAATCCTCAAGAGAATGTTAGTAGAAACATGGATGGTGAAGGCCATTCTGACAAGGTCTTAGATGGAACTGAGGAAACTGGAGGAAGGGTGATCCTTGTTATAACGTGGCAAAGAACTTGGCTGAACTGTGTTCATGTCCTAGTGTTTTGTGGAAGGTAGAACTTGTAAGTGATGAAACTGGATATTTGGCTGAAGAAATTTCTAAGCAACATGTTGAAGAACCAGCCTGGTTTCTCCTGGATGCTTATAGTAAAATGTGAGAAGAGAGAAATAATTTAAAGATGGAATTGTTAATCAAAAGGGAAGCAGAACTTAAAGATTTTGAAATTTTTCAGCTTATTTTATTATAGAATAGAATAGGAAAGCCTGTTTGGGAGAGAAACAGGTGTGTGGCCATATGACCATTTGATAAGGAGATTAATCAGCCATCTCAACAGAAGCCAGGAGCTATTGTCCAAGACAATGGAAGAAAGATCCCGAAGGCAATTCAGAGCTTGTCAGAGCTTCCTTCCTCCCATCACAGGTCCAGAGTGCATGGGGTCACTGGTGCCCCATTTGGACCTCAGTGCACGTTGCCTGGTGCCTCCTCACATCACAGGCTCCTTCTCCCTTCACTCCATCACTGCCTTCCTTGGCCACCCCAGTTGTGGCTCCCAAATGCCTCTAGACTGTACTCAGCATAATTGTGGGGTTATGACTGTCTCCACTGAGATTTCAAAGGACAGAACCTCTTGGCAGAGGCACAGGCTCAGGACTCCAACCCCAGAGAGCCACAGGCTGAGGAAAAGAACTGCTACAAGGTCATGCAAAGCCATAGGTGCAGGGCTGCCCCGCAAAACTGAGAGGGCAGAACTGCCCCCCTAGTGGGTCTGGAAGGCAGATCTCCCATCCTAGAGGGCCTGGAGGGCAGAGCATGGAGCCAAAGAGAATTAAAGTTGACCCTTGAACAATACCAGGGTTAAGGGCACCAACCTTCTACTCACCCCCAATTCCCCCCTCTTTTCACAGTTGAAAATCCAAATATAACTTTATGGTTAGTCCTCTGTATCCCATGAATATGCATCCACAGATTCAACCAGCCTCAGATCATGTAGCACTGTCGTTTATTGAAAAAACTCTGTGTGTAAGTGGACCTGTACATTTCAAACCCATGTTGTTCAAGGGTTGACTGTATTCTTGAGACTTAAGGTTTAATGGAAATTGTCCCATTGGGTTTTGTCCTTGCTTGGTGGGACCTGTCACCCCTTTTCCTATTTCTTCCTTTTGGAATGGGAATGTCTATTCTATGCCTGTCTCACCATTATGTTTCAGAAACATATAGCATGTTTGATTTAACAGATTCACAACGGGAGAAGCATTTGCCTCAAGATGAATCATACGTTGAATTCACTTATATTTAATTTAGAATCTTTAGGTGAAAACTTTCGACTTAGGCTTTTGAGTTGATGACGTGAGACGGACATGAATTTGGAGGCCAGGTCGGAATGCTATAGACTGAAGGTTTGTGTCTCTTCAAAATTCATATGTTTTGTTTCTTGATCTAGATGTGAAATACACTGTTCATTTTATGAATTTGCAGTGAGTTGTACGTGACACTATGCTAACTCTCTGTTCTATTATTTGTCGTTAAAAAGCTAAAGAAATGGCCAAAAAAAAAAAAAATCTAGTCCCAAATGTGATGGTATTTTGGAAATAGGTTTTTGGGGAGATGATTAAGTCATGAGGGTAGAGCCCTCATGAATGGGATTAGTGCCCTTATGAAAGAGACCCAAGAGAACTCCCTCATTCCCTTTCATCATGTGAGGTTATAGTGAAAAGATGTCCATCTATAAACCAGGAAGTGGGTTTCCACCAGACACTGAATCTGCTGGTGCTTGATCTTGGGCTCCCTAAGTTTCCCACCACTGTGAGAAATAAATACCACCATGCTACCCAACCTATGGTGTTTTGTTAGAGCAGCTTGAGTGAACTATGACTATATCCTCTCTTTTCCTAAGATACCTTTGCCTCAAATCTTTCTTTTTTAAAACATATTGCAGACTATTGTCAAATTAAACTTCCTCCAAAGTCTATTTTCATGTCCAGTCCCTACTTAAAACTTTTAATACCTACCCATCACCTAGATGTTGAAGCACAAACTCTTTAACCCATTATTCCTTTTGCGGTCTGCTCCCAAATTACTTTTGCAAATCCTCCTCCAACATTATAAATTCCGAAGCAGTCAGAACATTCACAGTGTTTCCCTTAACTGAACTGTTCCCTGCCACTTTCCTGCTCATCCAATTACCAGTCATTTCTGTCAGTTGTCCTCAAGTCCCACCTTTTCCATAAAATATATCTTGTTTTTTCCCGTTTCTGAAATCTTATGCTGTTAACTTCATGCCAATCCTTCATAGAGGGACATTTCCTGGTGGCATAGTTTTACTAGTTGCATTGTTAGTTAATTCTTTGTGAGGTTCCTTGAAGTCAGGCTGCATTTCTTACCAACGAGTTGAGCAACTTTGTTCAAGTCACTTAATTTCTCTGAGCTGCAAATTTCTCATTTATGAAAAATAATAGTCATTTGAGTGGTTGTCATATTAAATAACTGAAAATGTTTAACTATTAAGTAGAATATAGGCAGCTATATAGGCAGTTATAATAAGTTATATTTTGTTTGCATCCTTCACATGCTTAAAAACAATGCTGGGTTTTAATAGTTGTTCAGTAAACATTTGGTAAAATAAACAGTTAATTCATTCACTTTTTTTTTTTTTTGGCCATGCCACGTGGCTCTTGGGATCTTAGTTCCCCCACTAGGTATTGAACCCGGGCCACAACAGTGAAAGCACCGAGTCCTAACCACTGGACCGCCAGGGAATTCCCAATTCACTTCTGGTAAATGATCTTTCTCTAAAGTTTTTTCTTTTTTTCTTTCGCTAAATATTTCCAGATTCTGGATGAAATTGATTTGGTTCCATATCCCTTAGAAGATAATGATTGCAAATGAATAAATACTCATAGCTGTTTGACTTTGCTGCTTTATGAGAGCTGATTCAGTTATAGCTTAACCTTCAGAGAAGGAATATGGAATAGTAGTTTATGATTCTTCAGGGGTACTATCTCCATTGGCAATCATTCAGGAAGGATTATGTCAAAGTTACCTGTTCTTTTGTCCCAAGAATCTTGTGGGCATGGAGATTTTTGGTGGTGGTAATATAACTTAGGGTAAGAGAAGTGAGGTCATAAAATTGAACACAAGAAGGAGAGAGAGAGAGATGGAGAACTTGGGTTAACCATCTATGTATTTGCAAGAGAAGAGTCTAACCTATCTTGTCTTGGATCTGTGTTTTGGGTTGAATGAAAATAAACTAAGACATATAGCCCTCCAAGTAACCACCTGTTTTGAATTCTGTTAGTTTATTAACCTCAAACACCTTCTCCCGTTAGCTTTGTTGAGATTTATCCAGCAATATTGGCTCATTCTAGCTTTTCCTTATTTCATAAAGGAGATAATTTCTTAGAGAAAAAAATATGTATGTCCCTGAAAAACTTACCAGATTAATTTTTCAGGGATAAAATTAGACTATAGCACCAAAATTGTTGTTTAGTCTCTTAACTGTTGACATTAATAAACCTTGGTGTTGACCAAAGGAATTATCATGTGATCTCCTTCTTGTAGGACTCAGACCTGAAGCACTATTCTGAACTGAAAAATTCATCTCTACATTTCCTGGCTGGTTTGCCAAGTGAAAGAATAACTGACTATCTCAAATGCAAGTTTGTTTTACTTCCTTTTTAGCAGAAAAATCAAGCTATGGTAATTATAATTTTTATTATGAAGGTCTTTTTTTTCCCCACCATTTTAAGGTGGTTAAATTTATGGTGTCTGAGAACTGATTAGCCAACCAACCCGAGCTATGCAACTTTAACTGTCCAAAGCATCCAAAGGGTTCTAATTAACAGACTTTTGGGGGACTTCAAACAGTCAAAGCCTTTGAATGTAAGCCATTCCCCAAGGCAGCATCTACTTGGCATAAAGTAAAGGGGAGCTCTGGCAGCTATTCTCTTGATTTGATCAGTGTAGCTAGTCCGGGGTTTCTATTTCCTACTGAATTAGCTGGTTTGGCTGCCTGCACTAATCAAGTCAGATGGATAATTGTCCAATCTTCCTTGCATTTTGTATCCTATAAGCAGAGCTTAGAAAAAAACAGGACTAATGACAGCCAATAACTGATCGTCCTGCTTTTTAAAGATTATTATTATGTTATTACTAGGTCAGTTGTCCAAGGTCAGAATGTTCTGTTGGTTTCTGTCAAGGTGTTCTTGTTTGGTTTGATTTCATTCCCACTTACTGTAAACCAAATTAGTCTTTTCAGAGATGTTTAACATTGGTTGAAATCTTAGCATAACGCTTGACCCAGCTGTGAAAACCAAAAAATGTTTGAAATGGGAAATATGACATACAAACAAGATACTACCTGGGTTTCTGTTACCTAAAACATAGCTGCTGTTCTCTCAGTCCATTGAACAGCTCTGTTCAAGAGCCAGAATATAGTCACACTACAGTAGCATTAATAATTTAGTCTTGGTTTTGCATCATTAGATGTTTTTACCACTTATCTCTCAACCCAGGGGCATTTGCTAAGACCAGTTTCTCATTTTTAAATGATGGCACTAAGCCCTAGAAAAGACTATCAAATTGTTATTTTTCTTTTATGAATGGTGACTCAAAGACCATTCAAAAGTTTTACTGCATGTCTCTTGTGGTGCCCTTTAGAAGGGAGCTTTAATAAAAGCCATTTTGTACTTACTTTGGGGAGCTCAGTCTGAATTGGGGGGAGCTTATTAAGTGATTTTCCCACTACAAACCACTGACAGTTATGTTTCCTCTTCCCTAAAAAGCAAGAAGAGAAAAGAGAAACAAATGGCTTGCCTTGGAAAAGTTGATGTATTCAAGTAATAATGAGAGAAAATTGATCTTGGCTTCCTCAAACAGTGGCTCCCTCTACTGGCATGTGTGGGGGGTGCCCATTGGACTTTGAGTACAAACTATACATATGTATATAGTCACATATATATATATAGTATGTACAATCACACACAAGATAGTCCTTGAATAAAACAATGCTGGTAACTAAGTCTCTCCCAGCATACCTCTTTTTTCCATGTCCTCTTAGATTTTCTCCTATGTGCATCTTACTCTGAGTATTCTCTCTCACAGTCAACAATTCTTCCAATCTTCCTTTCTCTAAAATGGATTCAGTAACTTCCCACCCCTTTCCCTCCTCTTTCCTTCTTCCTATCCCCCTGGTCCCCAGTCATCAGTCCATTAAACTCAACATCACTTGAGTCGAGTTCATGCGAAACTAGCATGATTTCATGTCAGCTCAGAGCGGTATTATTCATCCCCAAAGGACTTCAAAATAAACAAGTTGATTGTAAGCTCTTAATATCAGAAAAATACATTTTCTATCTTCTTGGTTCAATATCAGTATCACTTCTTACAGACTGATAAATGCGGCTGTTAAACATTAGCTGACCCCACATCAGAAATTAAGTGAAGCACAGAAGGCCAGGCCGGGATTTCATTTGAAGGATCTCCTGGTGGTGGTAAGTACTGAGCGTGTGTGTGTGTGTGTGTGTGTGTACGTGTACGTGTCTGCATGTGTCTGCCTGTGAAGAGGGTGGTTGGGCAGAGAGGAGCAGAAGTATGTAAGAAAGGAGTTGACTCCACCAGGGATGGCAAAAAATATGACATCTGTGCTGCCATTCCCTAATCCTAATCCTTTAAGACATAGGTCGCCGAGTAAGCGTTGCATTCTTTCCCAGTGAGCCAAATACAGCCCAAACTTGTGGTGCGACACAGCCTTTTATTCAGCCACTAACAACTGGAATTTATGAGGAAAACTGTTTATACTCATGACCTAGATAATCTCTGTTCATACCCCAAAGTTTGTAGATGAATCTATTGATATTTTCTTCTGAGATTAAAAACTCTCCTTGTAGGCTTTTAATACAAAATTAGAATAATTTTGAGAGTCCCTTTATTCAGGACTCTCTGGAATTTTACACATCTCACGAAGACTTAGGAAAGCAGTTATACTTTTGATTTTCTCTGAAACATCTGTCCCCACTACTAGGAATTTGGGTCACTGCTTTATTCTTTATATTGTACTATCTAGGGAGTTTCCAAGTTTCATATTCAGACAGGCATATGATATTAATATATTCCTTAAGTTTATTAAAATGTGGTATTTTCTAGAGAATGAAAAGGAAATGTAGGTAGCTTATGATCAATTGTGTCATAGCATGGCACAACATAAGGACAAGATTTTATTTTTGATCTAATCCTTACTCTAACTTGAACCCACCAAAAGTGTGATTATTCAATATGTACAACATCCAGATATATAGCTAATGTGTACTGGGAAAAATATATGGAGAGGCAGTGGGGCATAGTGACTATGAGACTGGTGGTGGCTAGCTGGGTTGGAATCCAAGCTCACTAGTTGTACGATTTAGGGAAAGTTACTTAATCTTTTGGTGACTCAATTTGCTCATTTGTGAAAGGAAGATATTAACAGTACCTACCTCTTAGGATTATTTTGAGAATTTGTTGATTTAATTCATATCAAGCGTTTAGAAGACTAAGTACACAATAACATCAGTTACCACAGTCATACAACTGATGCTGAAATTAACCACACAATGCCATCTTAGCCATATACCACCCAATCAGCAATATGTATCTTTGTATTTAGTCCCCTGTTTTTTTTACTCATAGAATACTTATGATTTTTAAGAGGGTACTGTATGTATCTTAATAAGACATTTAATAGGGAAAACTGATTTTAAATCAAAACCATTGTATATACCAACTTTTAGTGCATAATATATGCCAAAGGCAGTAGTTAACTATCTAGCCTATGTTATTTACTATCCTACACTACAAATAAGAAAACTGAGGCCCAGAGGAAAAAGTTATCATCCCAGGTTCCCCAGCTAATAAGCCAGAGCCAGGATTTAAACCCAAGTCTGTTTCGTCTGTCCTCTTTCTGTTGTATTAAAGCTCTGGAAATATGTGGAGTGAGAGTCTAGTAAATACACACAAGGTACCACCATCTTCTATGAATAAATATTTCTATGCTTGAATTGGGAGAATCTGCCTGAATCAATATTATTTAACACAAAACCCTAATTTTCTGTGAAAAAAATTGCATGGAAAAAATAAGAAAATATTCAGATGGCTCATTCAGTTGCCACTGTTTTGTTTCGGTGTTTACTATTTTCATCTGGTTGAAAAGCAATCTGTCAAGTATGTTCAAAATAACTGGCCAATTGATAATGTGTTGCTGTAGCCTAACTTTTCAGATGCAAATTATTTAATATTCTATGAATACTAGTTCCAAGGGAATAGAGAAAAACCTGTGATAACCACCAGGTTTTCTCAGGTTCAACATTTCACACAATGACTATAAGAACTTCTTCCGCCCGAACTCAAACTTCAGCAACAATGGCGGTTGATTTGTAATCTCATGTCCCACATCCATTTTGGGCTTTCTTCATGCAAAGTACTGAGGGATACTTCTGACAGAATATACAACACAGGGTGTCAAAAACAAGATCTGCTCTCAGCTGCATTCCTCTAGGCAACACCCCAACCCCCTCCATTCATTCCCCTTGCAATGAGGACAGGCCTTTCTTAAACACCACAGTCTAATCGCACAGCACCTAAACTACCTAATGATCTCCAGATATTAAACTTTCAAGAGAGAAAAAAATAAAGCCTTTACAATTGTAATTCTGTTCTGAGTACCTTCAGTACAATTCATCAACAGATAGTTTTCTTCTCCAGGTTGAATGAAAAAAATAAAATAAAATCACTCTAGGCTTCTTCTAGTTCTACACTAAAATATCCCAGAGGGTATAAACTCAAGATTGCTTCACAAATCTACACAGTTTTTATGGATGATGAACAACACTGTGGGAAATAAATTATGATAGTCAGCTAGGAAATGGAAAATGTCTAAAAATTTCTAAAAATAATGATTACATTTCTCCCCTGTGTGACACATAGCCATTTTTACAGAAGCACATAGAGCCCGTGTTAGGAAGGGCAGCGGGTGCCTGTTGTGAAGTTGTTCTTTCTGGTGTTTCTTAGCCGGAGATGTGGGGAGGAAGCAGCCTTCAATTTCACATCCTGCAATAATTCATCTTGCCTCCTCTCTCCCAAATCAATCTTCTCTCGTGCTTTCTCTGTCTTGGCAATAAAAATACCATTACCATCCATTCTTCTTTCTTCCTATAGAAATTAGAGCATGTCTCTGAATATTTAAATATTTGAATTTTAATGTATCCCTTGCCTCAAAAACAGAGTGTCTGTTATGATGCTTTATTAAAAATATAGCTGAGAAGAATCTTCTGCTTTTTTTCTCACCACACAGGTAAGATAAAGTGCATTAAAGCACACTGAAAGCATTTGAAAATACTGAAAATGTAAACACTTTTCTTTATTATGTTTTGAAATAGAACTTGAATTTTCCTTGCTTAACTCTCATTTAATTGATTCTGGTTTTCTTATTGTGTTTTCTCTCTCTTTTATACTTCTGAGATATCTTGTACCATGAGTATAACCTTGCCTGAAAGATAACTTTGCATACTGTACCAAAAAAGTGACGTCTTTTTCAAAATTTCCTTTCTCCAGTCTGTTCTTTCTCTAGTGTACTCTCAATGTCTGTATAAATTAAGATATCCCCTGTTACATTATATTGCCTCTTTCACGTAGCAAAGAAACTTGCATGTAGAAGGCACTGCAATTCTTAATTGAAGTGGATCTGGCAAGGGGGCAACTCTTTTACCCAGAGGCTCAGACCTTCAAAAGCTGAAGAAGAGGCTTAGATAAAACGTTACTGTCTACAAAATAAAGAAAACAGTACAAAGACAGAAGTAAAATAAAAGAACTTGACTTTAGTGTTGGTTAAAGGAGAACAAACTTAGTTTGAGATGATTTTTTATAACAAAGAAATAAAAGGTTGGTTTACCAAAGCCTGAAAATACACTATAAAAGTAGAACTAGTATTATAAAATGCAAGATCAGAATATGGCTGAGCTGCACCTTGTTTTTTTTGCATTTGTTGTTATTGTACAGTATGACTACAGTATTACTGATTTGTTCTTCTGAAGTTATTCTTGGTACCTAAGAGACTGTGAATCTCTGCTGCATCATAATGCACTTTGAATTTTTTGTCACTTATGGAAAATTAGTTTAGTTATTTCATTGGCCATTTTTGTTTTAGAGTAATGTTTGAGATTTTCCAAAATTTTAAGGAATTTAAAAAAAATTTATTTTATTTTTGGCTGCATTGGGTCTTCATTGCTGCGCACAGACTTTCTCTAGTTGTGGCGAACGAGGGCTACTCTTCGTTGTGGTGCGTGGGCTTCTCATTGTGGTGGCTTCTCTTGTTGTGGAGCACAGGCTCTAGGCGCGCGGGCTTCAGTAGTTGTAGCACGCGGGCTCAGTAGTTGTGGCTTGAGGACTCTAGAGTGCAGGCTCAGCAGTTGTGGCACAAGGGCTTAGTTGCTCTGCGGCACATAGGATCTTCCTGGAGCAGGGCTCGAACCTGTGTCTGCATGCATTGGCAGGTGGATTCTTAACCACTGTGCCACCAGGAAAGTCCCAAAATTTTTCAGGAATTTATCTAACAGTGTGGTCTTTCCAGATACCAGCAACTAGTAATAATAGAAATATTTTATTCAATCCTCCCACGTTTACTAAAAGGCAAGGGACTGTTTTTAAAATAATAATCACCAAATTACTTGTTAACTTAGATTTCCTGTACTACTTCATTTTTCTATGCAACATATGTATTCAGTGGTCTTACCAAAGGTATTTCATAACTCATAAGGTAAAAATTTGGTGCAAAATCATATATTCTTTAGGATATTTTTAAATTAGTAATTTATTGTAATTCTTTTTAAAAAGTCTAAATAAAAAAATATGTCAGCTTTTACCTTATTACATAGTATATACGTGTACCACAGTGAGATGAGTTTCTCAAAACTTGTTTGGTGTCTTTAAGAAAATATTAACAAAGAAATTTACTTATTTTTCCAACTGTTGTCATTACTGGAAAAGCATTACTATGTACTGGTTTTCCTTTAGTTTATTGGAGCTTTGTTTATGTTGTTTGTTTTCTTGTAAATATTTATTATGCAATGTTTGATAATTTATGTAATTTATTATAATGCTATCAAAATGTACATACAGTAATTCATTATCCAACTTAAGATCTGAATATCACTAATACCATTGAATCGTGTGTTCCTTTCTTATTTCACACTCTAGAACTTCTGTATTCTGTTCCATCCTCCCATATTCTAGCCAACTGCTAAATTTTGTTTATCATTCCTTTACTTTTTATTTTAAAAAGATTTCCCACATTTGTAAGTTATTGCTAAAGAATATATTGTTTAAATATGTATGCACTCTTCTGGAACTTGTTTTCACTCATTACTAAGATTTATCCATATTATTGTTCATAACTGTATCTCTCCTTTAACTGATCTACAGTATTTCCTTAGCTAAATATACCACAGTTTATTTATCCAACCCAGGCCCATGGAAATTTTGGGTTGCTATTATTAATAAGAAGTTTTTACATATCTGCTGTCACATGTCAAGAGATTTCCAGATTATATACCTACAAGTAGAATTTACAGTTACTAAGGTATTCATATGATCAAATTAACAAACCACTTTCCAAAACTGTTAAACCAATGAAGACATTCAGTGGTAGTTTAGGAGGATTCACATTGTTCCATAGCCTTACCAACACTTGATATTATCACATTTATTCCATTTTGTCTATTTAGTAGGTATAATATCTGTTTTCCATCTTAATTTACATTTATCTGATTACTAATGAGGTATAGCATCTTTTTGTTTGATATTTGCCATTATTGTTTCCTCTAATAAAGTATGGTTACTAATTTTTTTGTGCTTTTCATTTCTATTAGATTGTCTTTCCTTATTGATTTGTCATTTTTAAGAGATTAGGGTACTAATTTTATTCTGATTTGTGGCTTGAATGATCACTTTATTTGTGGTGTCTTTTGATAAACAGAAGTTGTTGATTTTTATGTAGTTAATTAAATTTATCAATCTTTTTATGATTAGACTTTTTTGGGTCTTGTTTAAGAAATTCTATGCCTTATAAAGGTCAAATATGTTTTCCTATATATTATTCCAAAAGTGTTAAATGTGCCATTCACTTTATGCTTTTAATTCCCAGTCGTGGTGTATGATCCTTTTAATGTACTGTTGAATTCAGCTTGCTAATATTTTGTTGAGAATTTTTGCATCTATGTTTTTTATAGATATTGGTCTATAGTTTTCATATAGTGTCTTATGCTGGCCTCATAAATTCAGTTTGGGAGTGTTCCCTCCTTTTCAGTTTTCAAAAAAATCTTGAGAAGGACTGACATTATTTATTCTTTAAATGTTTGGTAGAATTCACCAGTGAAACTATCTGGTCCTGGGCTTTTCTTTGTTAGGAGGTTTTCGATTACTGATTCAGTCTCAATCTCCTTACCTGTTATTGGTTTGTTCATATTTTCTATTTTTTCTTGATTAAGTCTTGGTAAGTTGTATGTTTTTAGAAATTTATCCCTTTCTTCTAGGTTATCCAATCCAATTTGTTGGCATATAATTGTTCATTGTATTCTCTCATGATCTTTTGTATGTCTATGGAATCAGTTGCAATGTCTCCCCTCTCATTTCTGATTTTATTTATTTGAGTCTTCTCTCTCTCCCTCTCTCTCTCTTATAGTTAGTGTAGGTAAGGGTTTGTCAATTTTGTGTATCTTCTTGAAAAATTCGCTCTTAGTTTCACTGATCTTTTGTATTATTTTTTATTTTTATTTTTTTGCGGTACGCGGGCCTCTCACTGTTGCGGCCTTTGCCTTTGCGGAGCACAGGCTCCGGACGCACAGGCTCAGCGGCCATGGCTCACGGGCCCAGCCACTCCGTGGCATGTGGGATCTTCCCGGACCGGGGCACGAACCTGTGTCCCCTCCATCGGCAGGGGGACTCTCAACCACTGCGCCACCAGGGAAGCCCCCAATCTTTTGTATTATTTTTCTGGTCTCTATTTCATTTATTTCTGTTCTGATCTTTATTTATTTGTTTATTTCTGCTAACTTGGGGCTTAGTTTGTTCTTTTTCTTCTAGTCCCTTGAGGTATAAAATTAGGTTCTTTATTTGAGATCTTTCTTCTTTCTTAATAAAGGCATTTATTGCTATAAACTTCTTAGAACTGCTTTTGCAACATTCCATAGATTTTAGTATGTTGTGTTTCCATTTTCATTTTTTTCAGTATTTTAAAAAATTTCTCTTGGTTTCTTCTTTGATCCATTGGTTGTGCAGAATTGTGTTGTTTAATTTTCACATGTTCAAAAATTTTCTAGTTTTCCACTTTTTGATTTTTAGTTTCATACCATTGTGGTTGGAAAGGATACTTAGTATGATTTCAATCTTCTTGAATTTGCTAAGACTTGTTTTGTGGTGTATCATATTATCTATCATGAAGAATGTTCCATTAATGCTTGAGAAGAATGTGTATTCTGCTGCTGCTGGCTATGATATAAAGGTTAAAGGACAAGATTAATTAATCAAAATTTAATATAGCTACTATAATTTTTTAATAAATACACAATATAAAAATAGGTAAATTGTGACGTTGAAAACATAAAAGGGGCAGAATGAAAGGGTAGAGTTTTTATATGTAATTAAAGTTGTTATCAGCATAAAATAGACTATTACATCTAAAAGATGTCTTATGTAAGTCCCATAGAAATCACAAAATAAGAACCTGTAGTAGATTCACAAAAGATAAAGACAAGGGAATCAAAGCATACCACTACAAAAAATCACCAATTCACAGGGGAAGGCAGCATGAGAGAAAAAAGAAACTAGAGAACTACAAAACAGCCAGAAAACAATTAGTAAGGTGTCATTAGTAAGTCCTTACACAGCAATAATTATACTAAATATAAATGGATTGAATTTCAATCAAAAGGCAAAGGTAAGGCTTCCCTCGTGACACACTGGTTAAGAATCTGCCTGCCAGTGCAGGGAACACAGGTTCGTGCTCTGGTCTGGGAAGATCCCACATTGCTGCGGAGCAACTGAGCCCGTGCGCCATAACTACTGAGCCTGTGCTCTAGAGCCCACAAGCCACAACTACTGAGCCTGCGTGCTGCAACTACTGAAGCCTGCACCCCTAGAGCCTGTGCTCCTACAACAAGAGAAGCTATAGCAATGAGAAGCCCACGCACCGCAGTGAAGGGTAGCCCCCGCTTGCCACAACTAGAGAAAGCCCGCGTGCAGCAACGAAGACCCAACACAGCCAAAATAAATAAATTAATTAAATAAAGAAATAGAAAAAAAAAAAAAAGGCACAGGTAGCTGAGTGGATGAAAAAAACAAGACCTAACTCTCTGAGGACCAGAGATATACTTTAGCTTTAAGTACACATAGTCTCTAAGTGAAGGGATGAAAAAAGATATTCCATGCAAATCCATGCAAAAGAGAGGAAGGATAGCTATAGTTATATCAGAGAAAATAAACTTTAAGCCAAAAATGTAAATAAGAGACAAATAAGGTCATTAAATAATCATAAAGAGATCAACTTTTTTTATCAAGAAGATAAAAAATTTGTAAATATATATGTACCCAACATTGGAGCACCTAATTATATTAAGCAAATACTAACAGAACTGAAAGGAGAAATAGACAACAATACAATAATAATAGGGGACTTCAGTGCCTTACTTTCAGCAATGGGTAGATCATCTAGACAGAAAAATCAACAAAGAAATATTGGAATTGAACTATACTTTAGGCTAAATGGATCTAACAGACATATATAGGACATCATAATTTCTTCTTGCATCTAAGGATCATTTTCAATCTTCCTGAAGTACAATCTTTAGAAATTCCCTTAGTGAAATTTTCTTTGTAATAAATCTTTCATTTTTTAAAAATCTGAAAATGTTTATATTTTAGATTCATAACAAAAAATCTTGTGATCATGCACTTCTAGTCTGACAGTTATTGATACTATCAGGATTTTGACAATTATTATTACACTCTCTTTTAGCATCTAGTGTTTCTTTTTGAGATGACAGTTATTAATCTAATTTTTTTTTGGTGGGTAATCTGTCATTTATCTCTTGCTTAAGATCTCTGTGTCTTCAGTTCCACTACAATGTGTGAATTTTTTTTCTGAATGATCCTTATTGGTAGATTCTGTGCTTTCTGTATATGTCATTACATGTCTCTGATAAGCTATGAAATTTTCTAGCCATTATTCTGTTCTAATGGCTGTTTCTAACAAATATAGCCAAAAGTCTTATCATAAACCTAATTACCTTTACAAAGGAGAAAATTGAGACAAAGAGAGAATAAGTAACTTGCTAAAACCCACATCATCAAAAAATGTTAGTGATTCAAAACTCTGCATCTGGGAATCTGATCATGTAGTTTGGATCTTCTTATTGTATACTTTGTGTCTTTTAACCTTATTTTTTCATATTTTCCTTCTCATTGTTCTGCTTTCTTTGTTATTTCTAGAGATCTGTCTATCAGTTCATGAATTATCTCTTTAGCTATGTCTAATGTGTTATTTATTCCATTCAGGTAGGTTTTTATTTATATTTGTTATTTCTGAAAGTTCTGTTTTTAAAATTTCTTTCATAATTTTTGATAGTTTCTCATTTATTCCTCCTCTTTTATTCTGTTTTTATTTCTTTAAATATTTCACATATAGGGAATTTTTTTCATATCTGATAATTCTGGATTCTGAATTAGTTGGTTGGTTACTATGTTTGTCTTCAGTTGACCCTCATTTATGGATGCTTATTTATTTCTATGATTGCTATTGAATTTTCATTGTAGATTCATATCTTATTGAACCTAATCTGCAGGGATTCTGAGGACATAAATGGGAGAATTTTTACTCTACAGAAGTTTTGTATTCTGCAAGATCCAGGGTCAGTACTGACCTAGGACCACTTAACTCCCTTCAATGATTTTATGATTAATGCGAGAGATTCAAGTTTCGCTCCAATCTTGCCAATGTTTGGAGACATGTTCCTTGGATGATAGTACTGACCGAGGCATCTACCTTAAGGTAAGTCTTCCTTAGAATTCCCTGCTCCATTTACCTCTACCACTTAGTATCTTCTGCTCCAGTGTCAGCTGGATACTTTTTCTCATTTTAGACATTTCCCTTATGTTTAGCAAACTCAGCAATTGATTAAAATGTATATTTGTTATACTTTATTTAAGCTGTGGTTACATTTTAGCAGGAGTCTTCCCTTCTGACCATTGCTTTTTTTTTTTTTCTGACCATTGCTTTTTTTTTTTTCTGCTAGTTCTTTACGACTGTGCTATTTAATTTTCAAACTTCAACAGAGATAATATTCCTTATAAATTCATTAAGAGTTAAAAGATCTGTATGTGAAACACAACAAAATTATACCATATTTAGTTACTTGGATGTTTCACTAATCATTTAAAATTTTTAAAAAGTTAAACCAATGTATTTAAAAAACTTAGAAAAATAGATATTAATAAGCAGAGACAATTTTCTCCATAATTGTGAAGACAGGCTTTTTTTTTTTTACTTAATAACCTGATTTTGAAGGTTCATTTGCATTCCTATAGAGGCATTTGGAATACATACAAACCAACAGTAAATTGTTTCTGACATATTTATTAGTTTCCCTTTTCATTAATTATATTCTTTATTATTCAGAAGATTCCTTTTGTGGAAGCAGAATAACTTGGGAATAAACACAAAAACTATTTAACTACCAATTCAAAAAATGTTATTTCTTTCTCTGACCGTAAAAGAGTTAGTTCTTCAGTTACATCTTTGCACTATTTATTGTTTAGTTATATTTAAAGGCAAGTTAAATGTTCATTATTTTTATGTGTAAGACAAATGTGTCAGTATGACAGCCAGAGACAACACTTTTGAAAACAACAGTTGTTTGTAGAAAACATTAAGATGGTAGTTTTTAGCTGTTGCTACTGTGGTATGCTTTTGAAAGCCAAACAGACAGATGGGCATTCAGTATTTTCTTGACTTTTTATATTTGTTGATAATTGTTGTAATTCATTTTGAATCTGAAGATTTGTAAAGCAATACTTGGGGATTTAACAAACCAAACTTGGATTAATGACGCACAAACTGTCCAAATATTTTTCCTATATCAAACTTTGCTGAGCAGTGATAACTCTTTCTTTGGGTCAAGGGCTGATCCCAAAGCATCTGGGAAACAAATCCTTTGGAGCAATCACCAACAATCTGCACACACTCTAAGGGCGATAGAGTTCAAAATCTTAATTCAAAACAAAATTTAAAAACTTTTTTTCTTGAAGCAAAAGTAGTATTATTTAGTCGGTACTTATTAAATACTGAGTGTCCTAATTCCAGGTTTATAATCATAAAATTATTGAGAAACCCTCTGGAAATGTAAACGTTTCACAGTATTAGATGATTTCCGTGCCTATTTCTCCATATGCTGACTGTATTCTGGTGTTCTCCCTTCTCCAGTAAGAAATCGAGAAATTTTAGTAGTTTTTCCCAAGTCAGGGATAATTGGTGCTCACAATAGGAACCCACCATTGTATTTCCTGCATTCATAATTCATAATCAAGTTTCTTTTGAAAGGAGACTTGCCATGTTAATTAGAAAAATAACAGGGACTTCCCTGGTGGTGCAGTGGTTAAGAATCTGCCTGCCAATGCAGGGGACACTGGTTTGATCCCTGGTCCGGGAAGATCCTACATGCCATGGAGCGACTAAGCTCGTACACTACAACTACTGAGCCTGCACTCTAGAGCCCATGAGCCACAACTACTGAGCCCGTGTGCCACAACTACTGAAGCCCGCGTGCCTAGAGCCCGTGCTCTGCAACAAGAGAAGCCACCATAAGAAGCCTGCGCACCGCAATGAAGAGCGGCCCCCACTCGCCACAACTAGAGAAAGCCCATGCACAGCAACGAAGACCCAATGCAGCCAAAAAGAAAAAGAAAAATAACAATAATGAAAGATACCACCTATTGAGAGCTATGTGCCAAACTGTGCAAAAGGATGCTTGGACTTGATCTCATTTAATCCTCACGACATTGAAAGTAAGATTAATTACCTTTATTTTACAAAGCAGAAAATGGAGACATAGAGACAGTAAGTATCTTACCAAAACACACATCATCAGAAATCCAGAAATCCTCAGAAACAAAGGCCTGCCTTTCCTAGAGCGTATGTGTGAACATGGTTTAACATGTAGTATGTTAGCAAATGTGTCCCATGAAGTATGACGTATACATGCTCTCCAACCAGTCAGTTCATGATTAAATTAAATTTTGCATAAACTTCAAGACGCATCTTAAGGAAAGCAGGAGGCGCATTCAGTGACATATACAATAATGTGAGTGGATTTCAGCTGTTTTCCTAAGCCTTGAAGAGAGCTTTGGAAAACGGGATAGATACGATTTGTCAGATGGACAATGAGAGATTCAAGGGGTAAAGAGAAACCATTCACCCTTGCCAGCTTTTTATTTATTTTCTCATTCTTGTCAAGGAATGGCTCTACATTTTGCTCAGACTAGCCTTCTAATCCTTGTCTACAAAGCCACGTGTATTCCTTTATCAAAAACTTGACTCCATGCCAGCCTCCCTAAGGAGCCCTACACCGATGATAGGTCAGATAAATGCATGCATTCTCTGATGCTTCTCTGACAAGGGCATTCCCCAAACACCTTTTGCTTAGAATTTTAAACATTTTCTTCAAAAACAAAAAGAAAATTATATCTGGTTTGTCATCTTGTTTGGGTGATTGTAAATTCAGACATTCTTCCAGGTGTTTTGTACTACATGAGGTTCAAGAAATATTTAGTGCATTAAATGGTCAGTTTGTCTGGTGGGATAAAAGCTGGGATAGTTAGAAATGGCTTGTAAAGGGGATAGAGTGTACAGTTCTGTAGTAACAGGTAACTCCCTCATCAATAATTATAGCATGGTATCTTAGCTAGGGTATGTGGTTGATGGTAGGCCATCATGGAGAGGGATTCATACTTTCATTGAGAGAGCTGCCAAGGGAGGAATGGAGTAAATCTCTATCTATAAAAAAGGCATGGAGGAGACCAAGAAGCTTCCCTGGTGGAAAAAATGATGGTAATTTTAAGAGTGGGTGGGAGAGGTCACCATCTCTTTTTTGCAAAACATTTCAGGTATCCACCTTTTGCTCTGTGCATTCATAGGGAATCAGAAGAGAATGAAACATATATGAAGGCGCTACAAAGAACGCCATACATACTGCTTGAGGGTCCCAGAATGGTGCAAAGTGGAACTCTTCATTAGGGTATGCAGGTAGGGATTTGGGGGGAAGGGCTAAATGTCATGAGCATCAGTACTAGAGGACAGTTTGAAAGGTTGACCATTCAGAGGTAAAGAAAATATTCAGAGATACAATTGGCCACTACTTCATTTAAGCATTCATTTGATATTACAGGATATAATACAGGATATTATATTTATAATGATGTATATAGAATATAATTCTTAGATATTATTGCCTGACAGTTAAACTTCTTAACATAACTTTATGCCGTAAAAACAAGCACTTGTGCAGTATATAGAGCTGGAAGGGAAAAAGACTCACTGCTTTTTGATTCACAGAATTCTCAAGACTATGGTAAAATAAAGGGGAGATTCATAAGAGTACCATTCTGGTCCCTTTATTGTGGTGATAGTTAGGAAGTTACAGACATTGCCTAAATAAATTAGCTTTTTCAGAAATTGCTAGATATTTTCCTTCTAACAGTTTCTTCTGACACACAGGCTTTGATCTCAGCAGCTTTGGAATATACCCTGTTGGTCAGAAAGAGGCAGGTTCCATCCATCACTATTACAGAGGGAATGTATTCTCTGCGGAATCCTTTAAAGGCTACAAGTTCAATTCCTCCTATTGGTGGTAGAGTGGATTGCACGTGTCTGGCAATTGAATGTGACTCCCCACGAAGTTGGAAGGTGCATGTAGCACGCCCAACAGTCTACACACAAAGAAAGATCAAGTTGGCCTGCCCCTCTCTTTGGAGCTTGGAGCTCACTGATCTCAGTAGAGTGTCACTGTCCCCTTTATGACAGCCACTCATTTCCCAGGCCTGCTGAGTTTCCAGACTGCCTTCCTATTGTATGTATACACAGACTGATTATAAGTTCACCACTTCCTTCCACCTTTCTGTACAGGGTATTATCTATGACAGATGAGTGCAATAAAGTGAATCCATTTTTTTTCCCCCTCTTGCAGGCAGCACAGTGAGTTCTAACCAACAAAGGCACATTGAGGTAAATCTTTAGCAGTGTCACCACATTGACTTTCATCATTTTCACCTTTCCTTTCACTGATTTTTATCCCTGGAGTTGTAAAACATAGTTTCACATTGTGACCGTCCTCTAGTCCTCAGTAGAATTAGTTACACTGACAAGAACATACTCTTTTTCATAGACACTCCATCACAGCTCAGCCTTCCTTGCTTCTCTCTCTCCACAAATTCTATTTTATAGATAAAAGCTCAGAGTTTCAAAGGATGAAAAATTTTCAAAAAAGTCAAGCTTTCATTTTAAAAACATAATGCAGTACTAGGGAACTATTGGGAAAAATGTGATGGAATATTTAATAAGAAGGGAAATGTTTTCTATATATTAGGAAAAAAATCCAAAGCAGTATACATGTGATTTTAAAAAAATTTTATTTTATAAATATCATACTATACATGTACAGAAAATAAATGGTTGTTTGCCTTTTTCTTTTCTTTTCTTTCTTTCCTCTATTTATGAATATATTTGGTTTTGTAATAAAATTTTAAAATGTGTAAAGGCAAAAAGGAAAACAAGAAATAAATACAATAAGTTTCTTTTAGACTGTTTAGCCTACATAAAAAAAAATTTGAAAAGAAAAGATTGGTTCAAATTTGTTGTTTTATTCAATTGTTTATTGCGAAAAGGAAAGATATTTCAAAGAGGAGGAGGCCTGTAAGAAACCACCACTGTATTACCATAGCGATTTTCTTAAGTCACAGACAATTTTAAAACAAATGAGGGTGCTTTGTAGGGAAAGCACATTTCAAGGCATCTCTACGGGAACACTGAGAAAGAATCCACTGGAAAAGGGAGATACAGAACCCAAAAGCTAACTTTTGCCTATTTAACCATTTAAATAATTGCTCTCATTTTCTTTGCAAGTTGTTAATAATTTAAAGGACAATTATTATGTCTGATCTTTGGATTATTGTGTCCTCCTTTCATTTAATCAACCGGTAATGAACCCCTACTATGTTGCTTTCATTCAAATCTTTTTGTGATGTTCCTTTTCCACTATGCTCAGTGGCTGAGAATCTCTGTAAGAGAACAGGTTAAGGAAAGAGATAGGATAGGGAGGTAAATGGTAAGGACCAAAGAGGGACCTTTAAAAGCTCCCATTCTGGAAAGCACCTGATTGAAACAAAAGAGAATCATGGTGCGTTATAGAGACAATTGGGGAGGTGTTTTTTGTTGTTGCTTGCTTTGTTTTTTAAGAGAAAGAAATAGGAAAAAAAACCAGAAAGACAACTATGTCACATGAGGAAAACGTTATTCTTTTAGAGGAAATTTGAAGCCCAGACAGAGCCAAATAGTTAATTAACTTGGAAAGACCAAAAAGTAAAATTTAGGGTGCTTGTAGAACTTGCTTTAAACAATCAGTTCTCAAACTAGCTTGTGCCTCTGGGAGTCTTGTACTTAAGATCCAATTAATTTGTGCCTGAAGTAGTCAAGATTACATCCTCAATACTAGAACTAGTACGAGAATATTAGCAACCTTGACAGGTAAATAGATAATCTATTCTTGACGTATAGTCTTGTTCATCTAAGATGAGAAGACTATTAGACCTATTCTGTATACATATTTAAGAATTAAAAAGGAAGTTTGTGAGATAGATATCTATGTAAATAAAGTACAATTATGGTAACTTGCAGTTAGTAGGGTTGCCAGATTTAGCAAATAAAAAATATAGGACTGCCAGTTAATTTGAATTTCAGATAAAAGACAAAAAACTTTTCAGTATAAATGTCTTATGCAAAATACTATATATTATTTATCTGAAATTCAGATTTAAATGAGCTTCCTATGTTTTATTTGACAACTCTAGAACTTAGGAAAATAATTAGGGATTGATTAGGAGTTGAGATTTTAGTAATTCTTTTGGGAAAGGCAAGGAAGAAAGAAAAGAAGGAAGGAAGGAAGAGAGGGAAGGACAAAGGAAAGGAAAAGGAAATCTTTTGATGTTCCATCCTACTTTTCTGAGAAAATATAAAAAAAGGGATGAAATATAAGAAGATGTATACTAGACTATTTTATAATGTAGGGTATCTTTTTCACAATTGCTTCAAGATTAGGACAAAAAATTGAATTCAGATGGTTATATTGAAAGCAAAATTTAGAGTTTTATTATATAGGTATAATAAATGGTATTATAATGGTATTATATATACCATTTCTCTTTGACTTTCTATTATGAAATATTTCAGACATATATAAAAGTACAGAGAGCAATGTAACATATACACATGTATCTCATCCCAGATTTAAGTAATTGTTACTGCTTTCTATATTGTTTCACATCGTTTCTGTAACATAAAAATTAAAACTAGAATTGAAAACCCCTCATATCTTTTCCAGTCCTGTTCCTCTCATTTCTTCCTCAGACGTGTCACTATTCTGAAGCGTCCTCTTGACATATTTTACATGGTACTAGTATATTATATATGTATATTTATATAATATGTACCTACATATATATGTATATCCTTATGTCCATAAACAAGATTTATATAATTTTGTTTGATACTTAAAGGTGCCCGTCTTCAATTTGCATTATTCACTAAAAATTGTCTTTGACGTTTATCCATGTTGACACACCTAAATTTGGTCATCATTTATTTTAACTACTGCACATTATGAATATACTACAATTTATCCATTCATTTCTTGCCAAGTGTTTAAGCTGTTTCTAGTTTTGCACTATTGTCAATGATGCCACAGTAAATATCCTCAAGAACTTCTCCAAGCACATATCTAAGAACTCCCCTGGGTATATACTTGAAAATGAAATTGCTACGTTACAGCTTATGAGCATCTTCAATTTTGTTAGATATTAACAAACTGCACTTCAAAATGGTTGGTTAACAAGTTCACTTTCCCACCAACAAATGAGGTTTCTCATTTGCTCACATCTTAATTAACACTTAGGATTTTCAGACAATAAAAATTGCCAATCTGGTGAGTACTGTTTAATTTGCATTTGCATTCTCTGATTACGAGGTGAGATTGCGATGTTTTCATATATTTATTGGTCCTTCTGATATCTTCCTCAATGTATTGTTTTGCTTTATTCGTTGAGCAGTCTGTGTGTCAATATACACCTTCTTAATTTCTATCTTAGGTCAAGTTCTCTAAAAGCAGAGAATGAAAAGAAGATTCTTGTACTATAAGGAATGATGAATAGTACACACGCAGGAAGAAACCTGCTGGGGGGGCGGTGCGATGAAGAAAGTAAAATAGAGAAGGAGAAGCTCAGTAAGAATGTGCTTTCAGATAAAATCAAGCCTCAGCCGTTCCCTCAAGGAACTCTTAGACATCAATGGCACAGCAGAATCTGTCTATCCTGAGGTAAGAGAGTAGGGCTTTTGTACCTCTGGGACAGAGGATCCTGGCTGCAGGCCATGTTGGGTGGGGCGGTAACTCCCAGACATTCCCCATTGGGACAGCTCTCATTGCCCAAGGACAATCCTACCTAGAACTTGTGCAAAAATCAGCAGTAAGCTGCAGCAACCACAGCAGCCAATGAAAAAGACCTCTGAGGACCCGAGATGGGCACCAGCCAAGTTTTCTACAATGACTGTAGTTTCATAATAAATATTTTTCTGTGGTAGAGATTTAACATTCTTTTTCTTCTTCAGAATGAACTTGGTTATTCTTGGACCTTTACTCTTCTCTATGAATCTTAGGGTCCGCTTATTAGGGTCCATAAAAACATGGTATCTATTTACTTAACTTTTTTGCATTCTTCAATAAACTGTACAAATTTTTGCTTGTATGTTTCATACTTATTTTGTTAGATTTATTCCCAGGTTCCTCAAAGTTTATTATGAATGAGACTTATATATACACACAATTTCTAATTGATTGTTATATATAAATGTCATTAAAAAATTTTTTTTATTATAGTTGATTTACAATATTGTATTAGTTTCAGGTGTATAACAGTGATTCAATATTTTATAGATTATACTCCGTTTAAAGTTATTACAAAATAATGGCTATATTTCCCTGTGCTGTAAAATATAATCTTGTTGCTTATTTATTTAAAACATAGTTGTTTGTGTCTCTTAATCCTATACCTCACCTTGCCCCTTCCCCCCTCCATCTCCCTACTGGTAACCACTAGTTTGTTCTCTATATCTGTGAGTGTGCATCTGTTTTGTTATATACATTCATTTGTTTAACTTTTTGGATTCCACATATAAGTGGTAACATAAGAGTATTTGTCTTTCTCTGTCTGACTTATTTCACTAAGCATAATACTCTCTAGGTCCATCCACATTGCTGCAAATGGTAGAATTTCAATTTTTTTATAGCTGAGAATATTCCATTGTGTGTGTGTGTGTGTGTGTGTGTGAGTGTGTGTGTGTGTGTACGTTACACATCTCTTTTATCTATTCATCTGTTGGGCACTTAGGTTGCTTCCATATCTTGGCTATTGTAAATAATGCTGCTTTGAATATTGGGGTGCATGTATCTTTTTGAATTAGTGTTTTTGTTTCCTTTATATATATATATACAGCAGTGAAATTGCTGGATCACATGTTAGTTCTATTTTTAGTTGTTTGAGGAACCTCCATACTGTTTTCCATAGTGGATGCATCAATTTACATCCCACCAACAGTGTAGGAGGGTTTCCTTTCCTCCGAATCCTCGCCAAGACGTTTATCTCTTGTCTTTTTGACGACAGTCATTCTGACAAGTGTGAGGTGGTATCTCATTGTGGCTTTGATTTCTCTGAAAATTAACAGTGTTGAGCAATAAATGCCATTCTTTGTATATATTTATTCATAATCCTGCAATTTTGCTCAACTCTTATTAGTTCTAATATTTTGTTTACACATATTTTCTAGTCAGATGATTTAGTCATCAGAAAAGTTTTATTTCTTCCTTATTTCTGTTCCTCAGAATCTTGCATTGCATAGGAGGTCCAGAAAATATTGAAGTGGAGAGAATAAGTAACCCTGTTTTTTTCCTGACTTTAAGAGGAATGTTTCAGACCTTTCACCTTTAAACTATTTATCAGACTAAAATTCTAATATTATTTTGAGGGTTTTTTGTTGTTGTTGCTGTCATTTTGTTTTGTTTTTAACAAAAGAGTATTGAATTTCTTCAAATCTCTTTTCTGCATATATTGAAATGACCAAATTGTTTTTCTACTTGCATCTTGTAATGCAATAAATTACATTAATACAATTTCTAATGTTAAGCCATTCTTGCATTCCTGGAATGAAACTTGGTCACAAAATGGGGTTTGTTTTTTCATAGTAAACTGAATTTGGTTTGCTAGTAACTTGTTTAAGAAGTTTGGAACCATGTTGGTAAGTGAGATTGGGATACATGTTTTCTTTTTCACGCTGTTTTCTGGTTTTGATTTTGAGGTTACTCTATTCACATACATGGGTGGAAAGCTTTTTTTTTCATCTCCATTCTATAAATATTATGTATAAGATAGAAATTGCCTATTTCATGTTTGTAAATGTTCTTGGGTGCTTGAAAAGAAGGAATATTCCCTATTTTTTAGAAAAAGATGATTAATTGTTTCATTCAAATTTTCTATATCTTTGATGTTTCTTTTGTCTGCTTAATCTCTTGGATCTGAGAGAGCAGTGATAATATCTCAAATCATAGTTGTTAATTTAAAAATAATTTTCAATTATTGTATATTGTGTAGTTATAATGTAAGTTGCATACAATTCAGAATTGATATATGTTCCTGGTGAATTATTCCCTTTATTATTAAGCAATGACACCTTCATACTCCAGAGTAATTTTTCTTATGTTAAAGCCTATTTTTCTTCAATATTAATAGTGCCACATCATCTTTCTTCTGAGCACTATTCCTGTTACATTTTTTTCCTTGCTCTTTACTCTCAATCTTTTTTGTCATTTATTTTACGTCTATTATAAAATTAATACAGCTTTTAATATTACTTTTATTCAGGTTAGGAATCTGTTAACAGACAAACTTAATCTGTGAATATTTATTATGCTTACTGACATATTTGAAATATTTCTACCATTTTACCTTATTTTATGATTTCTTTTTATATTGTCATGCTTGTAGTTTTTTGCTTCTGTTTTCCTTTTCTCATGCTTTCTATTGGATTAGATTTCTTTACATCTTATTTTTTGTTTTAGAAACTAGATATTCTGCTTCTATTTTTTTGTGGTTACACTTAAATTTGTAAATAATTATAGTTAGTTTTAAACATTCTAAAGTTCTTATCTCTAGACTGCTCCCAAGCAATTCAAAATACTTAACCTCATCTCTGATTTCCCATCCCCATCTTCCATACAATTTTACCAAATTAATCATTATTATTAGTAGTATTTATATCTAATGACTATTTAGATACCAACATATTTGTCAATTTCTTGCTCATCTTCCTTCTTGAACCCATCCATTATTCTAGCTTCTATTCTGTTCTTACTAAATTTCATATTTCATCAAGAGTCTGTAAGTAGTCAAATCTCTCAGCCCCATTTGAATATTTAAAAATTTTTTCTTCTTCTTGAATAGTCGTTTGGGTAATGAATTCTACACTGACAGTTATTTCCCTCAGCACTTTGAAGCTATTATCCCAAGGTTTTCTGATTACTTGTTTAGGTATTCCACATTTTTCACTGGTTGCTTTTAAGATTTTTATCTTTATCTTTGAAGTTCTGCTTTTTCACAACACTGTAGGTTGGTATTTACTTTTTCTACTTTGTACTCATGTTACTTCTTCTTTTGAAGACTTAGATCTTACTTTAATTCCAGAACATTTTTGACAATTATTCCTTCAACTGTTGTCTCTCCTTAATTCTCTAATTTTTTCTGAATATTCAGTTAATATACACTGGACTTTCTTATTTTATCCTCCATTTCTCCTGACAGTTCTGTCACATTTCCCATTTTTTCTGCTTTACCCTACATACCAAATACTTTTCTAGATGTAGTTCTATTTTTCCTAATTTTTTATTTAACCTCTATTGTGTTGTGAGTTTGTGTGTGCTTATTTCAGTGGTTAGATTTTTAATTTCAGGGTTCTCTGGGGTTCAAATCCTTCAGGTTTAATTAATACATTTCTTTCCTTCCATTATGTCTTCTAACCTGTCTTTAACCTCTATAATGATTACAATTTAAAAAATTTTATAGATTCTTTTAATTGTTGTATAGTTTTATACCTTGGGGTGTTAAATCTCCTGTTTTGCTTGCTGATTCTCTCTCCTAGTGGACAGTTTCCCCTCCCACCCACTGTGGTGCATGTGTGTAGGGATGGGTTTATTTAATTTTTTGAGAACACCTTCAGCTAGGTGTGTGTGTGTGTGTGTGCACACACAAATTCTTGTGTTCAGGATAGTGAATGATTCATAAAGCGGTTTCGTTTTGCTTTTGACAAAGGTCTTAGAACAATTTTTATGTAAATTTTCCATTTTGTTAATCCAGTATAAAATAGTTGGGAACTGATTTTGCTGCTATTCATAGGGACCCTCAATATAAAGATGAATTTTCTTGGATAAAATTAGTTTGCAAGTAGCCTGTACATGGATGACATACATCTTGATGAAGTTCTCAGATACTCAGGTTCATTTTCTCTCTACTACTTCACCACCCTAATGCACAGCTTACATTCTTCGACCGTTAGAGCTCAAACTATTGCATCCTTCCTCAGGAGAAGAAGCAGGGGAAGGTGAAAGGAAAAAAACCTGTACTTGCCTGCCATTTAAGGAGTCTTCAGAGACATTGGACCACAGATAATCAGCCAGAACTCTTCAAGTAACCACATCCAGGTGCAAGGTAACCACCCTACCACCACCACCAAATATAATAATTTAACTGGCGTCATTCTCAACCCCAATAACATAGACATCCTCTTAATAAGAAAGAAGGGGAAGAATGGATATGTGATAGATACCTATCAGTGTCTGTAAAACCCAATCAAGCAGATATAATACACTGGGACTCCATACTCATATGTACTGCTTATCTGCAGTTTTCTTTTCTTAAAAGTGATATTTTCTTCACCTATGGTTCTAGGTAATTTGCAAGCTTAGCTGGAGCATCTCAGGCGAGTGGGTGGGAATTTTCTAATTCTCTTTTCCACAGAGATAGTAATTCTTCAATGTTTTATTCTATATACAGGGGATTCAGTTTTATCCCTGGCTTTCCTTTGAGTTACACCTATTTATTTGTTTTTCTTTGGTTCCATAGAAAAAGCAACCTTTTTTTAATATTGTGCTTTAACTAGTTTTTCTATTTATTTGTAGCTAACAGGTGAGACTATCCATATTAGCAAAAAATGTAGTCAAATTATAAAAGTGGACATTTAACCTCAGGACACTTGTTTTCACTCATCCATTCATGTACCTAGTTCTAAATATATAAACTATCTAAATGATGTTGATACATCTGCCCCAGCAGAGGATATATTTGGTTGAAAAAATTGCTTTCCACAGATAAATTCATGTATATTAAAAAGATATCTCTCTTGTCAAATAGCAATATGTGAGTGTGGGGAGGTAGGGAAGATGGGAAAATGGGCAAAAGAATAAAAATTAGAGACTCAAAATACGTTTTTAATTCCCTTAATCCTGATAAAGGAACTGAATAATAAGAACGATAGAACTCATCTGCAATTCTCTATGACTATACAGTGCAAGGTAAAGAAAAAAATTACTGCAAAACATTAAAATGTAAAGAGATTCTAGAATTTTCATTAACTTGTATGACTTCAGGAAAGTCATTATTTTTTTCAGTGCCATCTTCTCCATTTAGAAGATAAGAGAAATAATCAATGTTTTCTTATTTTCACACTTAAAAAAATTTACAATTTAAAAATCACTCTAACTCCAGTAAAAATGTTATCTTGAAGGTAACCATTTTGAAGAGGACATGATAACCTTATTATATATCTGTAAGAATTTTCTCTTACAACAATGATCCTGATTCCTACTAGCATCTAGAATCTGGACACAGTATACAGATGACCCCAAAGGCTATTGGAGAAAATAAGGAAGGCCATAGCAGAATTTGCTAGTATCTCGTATTTACTTTGTTCAGTTTTTGTAGGATCTCACATTCAGAACATATCCTTCATTTATAGTAGTATGGAAAACAAGACAGAAAATGAAGGTTAGGACTAGGGATTAGGTTTTAGAAGACATTAATAATTATGTTTAATAACTTCTTGTAGTTTGCCATCTTAATCAATGGTTCAATCACTTAGGGACTCCTATGAAAGAATCTAAAATGTTGGCATGCATACATCTCCAAAAAGGTAAAAATAGTCATAATTAGGTAGACGTAAAATTAAGTACTATGCTCTACCCTTCTATGTATACATATCTTGGGGTACCATTCTTACCCATGCTCCCAGAAAAAAAAATCCTGCTGTAACAGGATCTTTCAATTACAAGTAATAGAATATTCAATTAAAAGTAGCTTAATATAGGGATTATTACCTTATATAACAAAAAGAGTCCTGGTAGAACACTTGCCAATTAAACCAGTAAATCAACCAGATCATCATAGGTCAAGCTCTCTCTAACATAACCAGGAATCATGTTAGTCCTTAGAATTGTCCCTTTGTGGTCATAGATCTTGCAATTCTGGGCAACATCTAGTGAAAGAACAGGCAGATATTTTTCCTAAGGATCTCTTTGTATCGCAGAAGAAAATATTCCCCAGAATTCTCTCAGCAGACTTTCCCTCACATCTTATTGTGCAGAATTGGATCATATGCCCAAGTCTAGCAAAGCACATTGTGATTGATTTAATCCAATCAAGACTCACTGTCTTGGGCACAATAGTTCTATTAACAAGGAAATGAAGGAAATGTCCATTGAAAAGACAATCTACAGTATCTATCATAGCTGCGCCTACTCAGAGCTCTATGAAGGGTTTTTGCCTCTGACCCACATCCTGTGGACTAAATCATGTATAGACACAGGGCCTGAAGTAGCCCATCTGTAAATTGTCCATCTCTCTAGATGGAAAAATACAAAGCAAAAATAAGAACAAAAACCCTGACCCAAATATCAAGAAATTTGGACTGGAACATCAAGAAAAACTTCATTTGGTTACAAATGAAATTAGTTGACATTTGTGGAATACCTAAGATAAATTAATAGTGAAGCACAAGAGTGCGAGACTATGAATTCTTGCTGCTGAGGCCCACTAGCCTGCCCTGATGTTCACTTCCTGCAATCTTGGTACTCAGCATTTTCTGTATTTCCATGAGAAATCTTATACCTCTGTCTACAATAACCTCCTTTCCTCCAGTACCTACATCCACAGACATCGGTTACAGCTTTGAGTTAGTTTTGAATTGTTTTCATTTCTTGCAACACATTTTTTTTTGTTGTTGCCTACAACAGAAATAGGTACCATGTTGATGCAAAAGAATATGGGACATTGAGAACTGACGGTCAGGTCTATAGGAACAGTGAGACTCCCTTCCATATTCCAGGATGGGAAAATAATAATCCATGATATGCAGCGGCAAAGCTGCTCATGAGGCAAATTATGGAGGGGGTGGAGGGGCAAGTGAATAAACCTTAGTCTTAGAATGCCTGGCTTTATGTGCATTCAGAAACGGAGTCTTCATGTAACCTTGATGCAGGAAGACTTCTTTCTGCAGCCAACATGCTGAAGCTGCTTAAAGATGAGCTCAGAAAATAATCTTAGAAGATATCAAATTGCAACACTAATTTATTTCCTAGCAGTGCCAGGTTTCCATGATAAAGGTTTAAGCACAGATTAAAAGAGATTTTGACAATTAAAATCTGAATATTTGAGAGAAATCAGATATGTCAGAGGAGTGGACAACATCGTTGTCCTTGCCATGCAGCATTCAGTCTCTTGTTCTTTGGTTAACAGCGTCTTGATTTCTTTTTGAGTGGGGAAGTCAGGTAAGATGCCTTGTATTACCTTAGGCAAGGGTGGCATATGACTCAAGCTAAGCTGATCAAGCTCTCCATGTTGGCCTTAGATCTTGAACAGAGTGACCAGAGGTTGGAAAAATGGATTGAAATAATTGACCCAAGACCACAGATTTTCCACTAATGCCAGCTGCTTAGATCTCCAGAGCTACTTGGGCTCTTGTCATCTCTGAGCCAGTATCTGAAGCTTTGCTTTTCATTTTGGGAGGTGGCCATATACTCCAATAAATGATCTATTTTCTTAAGTTGGTTTAATAGTAGCTCAAATAAAGTTATTTGGAATAGGGCAGTGCAACCAGCGTGGGGAGAAGTGGATGGATTCTTGATATTTTTATGTATAACCTACAGTATTCTGTGACTGGTTATATTTGGAGGTAGGGAGAGGGAGAGAGGAGTTCAACACCCATTTCCAGGCTTGAGCAAATGTGAGGATGGTAGTGACAGTTATTGAGATAGGGAATAAGGAATGAGAAATAAGTTTACTGAAAAAATTATGAGTTTAGTGATAGACATATTGAGTTGAGATGTCTTTGCCAAAATCAGTAGGTAGTAGGCCATATGTGGTCTGCAGTTTAGTGGGGAGTTTAGAATGGGAACTGTTGGCAACTGCCAGAATCCCCACCACCACCCCATGACTCCTGAACTTTTAAGATAAGGGCTATTACGGTAGTAAGAGTCAAAGGAATGATCTCTGAAATCTCTATTCCTAACAGTAGAATCCTGCAAGAAAAAACAAAAAACAAGACAAAACAAAAAACTTACGGGGTATTGTAGAAATTGTTGCTAAAATAAAAGACCTTAGAAATGAATGCATGGGGTCAGTTAAATGTTTATAAAATAAAGCTGTATAATAAATAACCACAAAACCTCAGTGTCGAGTAACAATAATTTATTTAGATCAGAAATAATTTATTTAGCTCAGCTGATGTTAGCTGATATTTTTTAAGAAAACATGTGGATCAGCTAGGTGACTCTGTTAATTTGGGCTATGGTCACTCACATGTCTGGGAGGCAAATGGCTGTCAACTGATCTAGGATAGCCTAGCCTGAGATGACTGGGGAAACTCAACTCTGTTCTATGCATCTTATCCTCCAGTTGGCTAGCACAGGCACGTTTTCATGGAGAGGACCAAGAGAGAAAGTAAGCAGAAACACACAAGGTTTCTTGAGACCTATGTTCAAAGCTGGGACACCATCATTTCCACTGCATTCTACTGGGCAAAGCAATTCACAAGAACATTCCAGATCCAAGGAATGGGGAAAAAAAGACTACGTACTTTTAGTTAGAATTATAAAGTTGTACGGTGAAGGAAGAGGGTGGGATGGAGTATCAAGACCATTAAAAAATCAGTCTATCGCACATGGTGTTTCTATCACCTTCCCATTCAACTCATGTTGCCTAGTACAGAAAGGTTGTTGGTATGTTGATGGTATCTAGGTATAACCATAAATAACAGTGTAGTTATCAAGGTGTTGACCTTCATTCTGATTCTCTTCTGGGAGTAATTTCCTTCTCTTCCAAATTAATAAAAATCATGGCACTTTGGACCTGGTTTTTGGTTTTGCTAACACACTTTTGTTTGTATCTATCAATCTTAAAAGTTTGCCTTCACTTGGCAGGGTAGATTAATACTATTACTGTGCTCTCCAGGGAAAAGTCAACTTTATAATGGGGTCTGTGACACAATTTAATTAATGAAGACCTTGACCACCCTACCACATCCTACTAGTGTACATGATACAGGTTTACTGTAATAACGGTGCTAATGCTGATAATCTCTGAAGGACCAAAAATTGAAATCATCTGTCTTGGTAAGTTATATGTGTCTGGGATGATGAAAATGATGAAAGATAAGTTTGACAAAACACGGGGTGCTGATACCTTGCTAGTTGATTGTAGCTCCTTGTTTTTAAGGGTTTGAAGTATATTCGAATATTCTCTACAAAAGTTAGGGGTAAGTTGCATAAATTGGATGTCATCTGACATATTCACCAGGTTAATCAGGCGTAGCAGCATGTTATTTTCAAGTGGGAGTGGTATCTTGTAAGTTAGAATATCTAAGACTACAAATAACAGGGTATCTAACTCAACTTGGCCTGAACAGTAATGAAGTTTATCATCTCATGTGGGAAGATTACATGGGTAGAGGCTCCAAACTCTCTGCTTCTCTCTTTTTTTTTTTTTTATGTTGTGGGTAGTAGTTAATTAATTAATTTATTTTTGCTGTGTTGGGTCTTCATTTCTGTGCGAGGGCTTTCTCTAGTTGTGGCAAGCGGGGGCCACTCTTCATGGCGGTGCACGGGCCTCTCACTATGGCGGCCTCTCTTGTTGCAGAGCACAGGCTCCAGACGCGCAGGCTCAGTAGTTGTGGCTCACGGGCCTAGTTGCTCCACGGCATGTGGGGTCCTTCCAGACCAGGGCTCGAACCCGTGTCCCCTGCATTAGCAGGCAGATTCTCAACCACTGTGCCACCAGGGAAGCCCCTCTGTGGTTCTCTTAACTCAGCCTCTTTCTTGTGTCACCATCTTGAGACTTACAGTTTGATAGATGCAGCAGTGTTTGATGTCAAAGATAGACATTGTCCAGAGATACAAAAAGCAGATAATTTTTACTGGAATCTCTTAAATGGAAAGGAAATATTTTCCAGAAGGCTTCAGATACCTTTCTAAAATGAATGATAAGCCCCAGCTTCCTTTTGCAGAAATTCCATTGGGTGATCATCTTTTTAGGCAGCAATTACTGAGTGCCTTTGGGTGCCATGACCAAGACAGGCATGGTCCTGCTCTCCTGGAGCTTATCATCTGCTTATTCCACATTAGGAACAAAGTGCATGTACCATCTTCTGAAAATGCAGAGTTTCTTGTATTAATATACATTAAGGATAAGTAATTCTTAGCTTGTTGGGCAATATGGGAGTGGGCCCAAACAGATAATAAAAACCTATATCAAGGTGCTCATAGGCCTATACCTGCCCAATTACAATTTCATCTAAAATTTCATCAGGGTTTTTAATTTCAGCTTAGAGGATTTTCTGATTGCTTTATGTAATAGCTGGCATTAGTTCTAACAAGACTTCTAAAATATTGCAGCCCCTATTGGGTATCTTAGTTCAGGCTGCAATAAAAAAAGTAAACAATAGAAAAATTATTTCTCATAGTTCTAGAGGTTGGAAGTCCTTGATCAGAGTGCCTGCATGGTCAGGTCTGATAAAAGCTCCCTTCTGGGTTGTAGACTGCCTTTATCTTCTTGTGTCTTCACATGGTGGAGAGAGGGCAAGAAAGGTCTCTGGAATCTCCTTTGTAAGGGCACTAACTCCATTATGAATTTTTGGAGGGGCATAAATATTCATTTTATAACATTGAGATATACCTGCATTATGGTGCAAAAGGGAAATACTGTAGTTTTCTTAAGCAGAATCATAAGCAGTATTTCCAAGGTTCTATATCTAGAACACATTATATAAATAGCCCACACCCATCCTGTAAGGTCTAGACTTGTATGTCCAGCAGCATACATTAGTTCATAGATGTCTTAAACCTTCCTCAATCGCATCATGTCCAAAACTAAGCTCATCATCTCCAGTTTATCTCCATATTCACTTTTTTTTAATGCTTGTGCTTATTTATTTTTTATTGTTATTTTCTATACAGCAGGTTCTTATTAGTTATCAATTTTATACACATCAGTGTATACATGTCAATCCCAGTCTCCCAATTCATCACACCACCACCCCCATCCCCCTGCCACTTCCCCCCTTGATGTCCATATGTTTGTTCTCTACATTGGTGTCTCAATTTCTGCACTGAAAACTGGTTCATCTGTACCATTTTTCTAGGTTCCCCCATATATGCGTTAATATACAATATTTGTTTTTCTCTTTTTGACTTACTTCACTCTGATAGTCTCTAGATCCATCCACGTCTCACCGAATGACCCATTTTCGTTCCTTTTTATGGTTGAGTAATATTCCATTGTATATATGTACCACATCTTCTTTATCCATTCATCTGTCGATGGGCATTTAGGTTGCTTCCATGACCTGGCTATTGTAAATAGTGCTACAGTGAACATTGGGGTGCATCTGTCTTTTTGAATTACGGTTTTCTCTAGGTTTATGTCCAGTAGTGGGATTGCTGGATTGTACAGTAATTCTATTTTTAGTTTTTTTTTTTTTAATTTTTTTTTTTTTAAATTAATTATTTATTTATTTTTGGCTGTGTTGGGTCTTCGTTTCTGCGTGAGGGCTTTCGCCAGTTGCGGCAAGTGGGGGCCACTCCTCATCACGGTGCGCGGGCCTCTCACTATTGCGGCCTGTCTTGTTGCGGAGCACAGGCTCCAGATGCGCAGACTCAGTAGTTGTGGCTCACGGGCCCAGTTGCTCTGCGGCATGCGGGATACTCCCCGACCAGGGCTCGAACCCGTGTTCCCCGCACTAGCAGGCAGATTCCCAACCACTGCACCACCAGGGAAGCCCCCTATTTTTAGTTTTTTAAGGAAGCTCCATACTGTTCTCCACAGTGGCTGTATCAATTTACATTCCCATCAACAGGACAAGAGGGTTCCCTTTTCTCCACACCCTCTCCAGCATTTGTTGTTTGTAGATGTTCTGATGAAGCCCATTCTAACTGGTGTGAGGTGATACCTCATTGTAGTTTTGATTTGCATTTCTCTAATAATTAGTGAAGTTGAGCAGCTTTTCTTGTGCTTCCTGGTCATCTGTATGTCTTCTTTGGAGAAATGTCTATTTAGGTCTTCTGCCACTTTTGGATGGGGTTGTTTGCTTTTTTAATATTGAACTGCATGAGCTGTTTATATATTTTGGAGATTAATCCTTTGTTGATTCATTTGCAAATATTTTTTCCCATTCTGAGGGTTGTCTTTCTGTCTTGTTTATGGCTTCCTTTGCTGTGCAAAAGCTTTTAAGGTTCATTAGGTTCCATTTGTTTATTTTTGTTTTTATTTCCATTAGTCTAGGAGGTGGATCAAAAAATATCTTGCTGTGATTTATGTCAAAGAGTGTTCTTCCTGTGTTTTCCTCTAAGAGTTTTAGTGTCCAGTCTTACATTTAGGTCTCTAATCCATTTTGAGTTTATTTTTGTGTATGGTGTTAGGGAGTGTTCTAATTTCATTCTTGTTTTGTTTTTGCAGTATGCAGGCCTCTCACTGTTGTTGCCTCTCCCATTGCAGAGCACAGGCTCTGGATGCCCAGGCTCAGTGGCCATGGCTCACGGGCCTAGCAGTTCCATGGCATTTGGGATCTTCCCAGACCAGGGCATGAACCTGTGTCCCCCGCATCGGCAGGCAGACTCTCAACCACTGCACCACCAGGGAAGCCCTCTAATTTCATTCTTTTACATGTAGCTGTCCAGTTTTCCCAGCACCACTTATTGAAGAGACTGTCTTTTCTCCATTATATATCTTTAGATTAGTTGACCATAGGTGCGTGGGTTTATCTCTGGGCTTTCTATCTTGTTCCATTGATCTATGTTTTTTCTTTTTGTGCCAGTACCATATTGTCTTGATTACTGTAGCTTTGTAGTATAGTCTGAAGTCAGGCAGTCTGATTCCTCCAACTCCGTTTTTTTCCCTCAAGACTGCTTTGGCTATTCAGGATCTTTTGTGTCTCCATACAAATTTTAAGATTTTTTCTTCTAGTTCCGTAAAAAGTGCCATTGGTAATTTGATAGGAATTGCATTGAATCTGTAGATTGCTTTGGGTAGTATAGTCATTCTCACAATATTGATTCTTCCAATCCAAGAACATGGTATACCTCTTCATCTGTTGGTATCATCTTTAATTTCTTTCATCAGTGTCTTATAGTTTTCTGCATAGAGGTCTTTTATTTCCCTAGGTAGATTTATTCCTAGGTATTTTGTGCATTTTGTTGCCATGGTAAATGGGAGTGTTTTCATAATTTCTCTTTCAGATTTTTCATCATTAGTGTATAGGAATGCAAGAGATTTCTGTTCATTAATTTTGTATTTTGCAACTTTACCAAATTCATTGATTAGCTCTAGTAGTTTTCTGGTGGCATCTTTAGGATTCTCTATGTATAGTATCATGTCATCTGCAAATAGTGACAGTTTTACTTCTTCTTTTCCAACTTGTATTCCTTTTATTTCTTTTTCTTCTCTGACTGCCATGGCTAGGACTTCCAAAACTATGTTGAATAATAGTGGTGAGAGTGGACATCCTTGTGTCCTTCCTGATCTTAGAGGAAATGTTTTCAGTTTTTCACCATTGAGAATGATGTTTGCTGTGGGTTTGTCATATATTGCCTTTATTATGTTGAGATAGGTTCCCTCTATGCCCACTTTCTGGAGAGTGTTTATCATAAATGGGTGTTGAATTTTGTCAAAAGCTTTTTCTGCATCTATTGAGATGATGATATGGTTTTTCTTCTTCAATTTGTTAATATGGTGTATCACATTGATTGATTTGCATATAATGAAGAATCCTTGTATCCCTGGGATAAATCCCACTTGATCATGGTGTATGATCCTTTTAATGTGTTGTTGGATTCTGTTTGCTAGGATTTTGTTGAGGATTATTTCATCGATATTCATAAGTGATATTGGTCTGTAATTTTCTTTTCTTGTAGGGTCTTTGTCTGGTTTTGGTATCAGGGTGATGGTGGCCTCACAGAATGAGTTTGGAAGTGTTCCTTCCTCTGAAATTTTCTGGAAGAGTTTGAGAAGGATGGGTGTTAGCTCTTCTCTAAATATTTGATAGAATTCACCTGTGAAGTCTGGACTTTTGTTTGTTGGAAGATTTTTAATCACAGTTTCAGTTTCATTACTTGTGATTGGTCTGTTCATATTTTCTATTTCTTCCTGGTTCAGTCTTGGAAGGTTATACCTTTCTAAGAATTTGTCCATTTCTTCCAGGTTGTCCATTTTATTGGCATAGAGTTGCTGGTAGTAGTCTCTTAGGATGCTTTGTATTTCTGTGGTGTCTGTTGTCACTTCTACTTTTTCATTTCTAACTTTATTGATTTGAGTCCTCTCCCTCTTTTTCTTGATGAGACTGGCTAATGGTTTATCAATTTCGTTTATCTTCTCAAAGAACCAGCTTTTAGTTTTATTGATCTTTGCTATTGTTTTCTTTGTTTCTATTTATTTCTGCTCTGATCTTTATGATTTCTTTCCTTCTGCTAACTTTGGGTTTTGTTTGTTCTTCTTTCTCTAGTTCCTTTTGGTGTTAGGTTAGATTGTTTATTTGAGATTTTTCTTGTTTCTTGAGGTAGGCTTGTATAGCTATAAACTTCCCTCTTAGAACTGCTTTTGCTGGATCCCATAGGTTTTGGATTGTTGTGTTTTCATTGTTATTTGTCTCTAGGTATTTTTTGATTCCCTCTTTGATTTCTTCTGTGATCTCTTGGTTATTTAGTAACGTATTATTTAGCCTCCACGTGTTTGTGTTTTTTACATTTTTTCCCTGTAATTGATTTCTAATCTCGTAGCATTGTGGTCAGCAAAAATGCTTGATATGATTTCAATTTTCTTAAATTTACTGAAGCTTGATTTGTGACCCAAGATGTGATCTATTCTGAAGAATGTTCCATGCGCACTTGAGAAGAAAGTGTAATCTGCTGTTTTTGGACGGAATGTCCTATAAATATCAATTAAATCTGTCTGGTCTATTGTGTCATTTCAAGCTTCTGTTTCCTTTTTTATTTTCGTTTTGGATGATCTGTCCATGGGTGTAAGTGAGGTATTAAAGTCCCCCACTATTATTGTGTTACTGTCAATTTCCTCTTTTATAGCTGTTAGCAGTTGACTTATGTATTGAGGTGATCCTATGTTGGGTGTATATATATTTATAATTGTTATATATTCTTCTTGGATTGATCCCTTGATCATTATGTAGTGTCCTTCCTTGTCTCTTGTAACATTATTTTATTTTATTTTTTATTTTTTTAACATTCTTTATTTTAAAGTCTATTTTATCTGATATGAGTATTGCTACTCCAGCTTTCTTTTGATTTCCATTTCCATGGAATATCTTTTTCCATCCCCTCACTTTCAGTCTGTATGTGTCCCTAGATATGAAGTGGGTCTCTTGTAAACAGCATATATATGGGTCTTGTTTTTGTATCCATTCAGCAAGCCTGTGTCTTTTGGTTGGAGCATTTAATCCATTCACCTTTAAGGTAATTATCGATACGTTTGTTCCTATTACCACTTTCTTAATTGTTTTGGGTTTGTTTTTGTAGGTCCTTTTCTTGTACTGTTTTTCCTACTTAGAGAAGTTCCTTTCTCTTAGTTTTTGCCTGTCTGTAAAGCTTTTTTTTTTTTTTTTTTTTTGCAGTACGCAGGCCTCTCACTGCCATGGCCTCTCCCATTGCAGAGCACAGCCTCCGGACGCGCAGGCCCAGCGGCCATGGCTCATGGGCCTAGCCACTCTGCGGCATGTGGGATCTTCCCAGACCGGGGCACGAACCCACGTCCCCTGCATCGGCAGGCAGACTCTCAACCACTGCACCACCAGGGAAGCCCAAAGGTTTTGATTTCTCCATCAAATCTGAATGAGATCCTTGCCAGGTAGAGTAATCTTGGTTGTAGTTTCTTCCCTTTCATCACTTTAAGTGTATCATGCCACTCCCTTCTGGCTTGTAGAGTTTGTGCTGAGAAATCAGCTGTTAACCTTATGGGAGTTCCCTTGTACGTTATTTGTCTTTTTTCCCTTGCTGCTTTCAGTAATTTTTCTTTGTCTTTAATTTTTGCAAGTTTGATTACTATGTGTCTCGGCATGTTTCTCCTTGGGTTTATCCTGTATGGGATTCACTGTGCTTCCTGGACTTGGGTGGCTCTTTCCTTTCCTATGTTAGGGAAAATTTCGACTATAAGCTCTTCAAATATTTTCTGTTGTCCTTTCTGTCTCTCTTCTCCTTCTGGGACCCCTATAATATGAATGTTGTTGCATTTAATGTTGTCCCAGAGGTCTCTTAGGCTCTCTTCATTTGTTTTCATTCTTTTTTCTTTAGTCTGTTCTGCAGCAGTGAATTCCAGCATTCTGTATTCCAGGTCACTTATCCATTCTTCTGCCTCAGTTATTCTGCTATTGATTCCTTCTAGTATAGTTTTAATGTCAGTTATTGTATTGTTCATCTCTCTTTGTTTGTTCTTTAATTCTTCTAGGTCTTTGTTAAACATTTCTTTCATCTTCACGATCTTTGCCTCCATTCTTTTTCCAAGGTCCTGGATCATCTTCACTATCATTATTCTGAATTCTTTTTCTGGAAGGTTGTCTATCTTCACTTCATTTAGTTGTTTTTCTTGGGTTTTATCTTGTTTCTTCATCTAGTACATAGCCCTCTGCATTTTCATCTTGTCTGTCTTTCTTTGAATGTGGTTTTTGTTCCACAGGCTGCAGGTTTGTAGTTCTTCTTGTTTCTCATACTCACTGTCTTAATGCCAAGCATCACTTAGCACCCCAACAGTCAGCATCACCCTACTGCTCTCTGCACTTACACCCCAATATGCAGTCCTTCATCTCTACCATGTCACCACTCCATTACCACCAAAACATATCATCTTGCTCCTGGACTTTCCCAGGGTCCACATCCCTTCTTCGTCTACTTTCAGAGGGACCTTTTAGAAACACAAGTATAGTCATGTGTATTTCCCAGTTTAAAACACTTTGGTGGACTCCTTCTGCTTAGAAGATCAATATAAGTATTCTCAACAAGGCCCTGCAGGGTCTTGTCTCCACTTAGTTTCCAGCTTCATCCCACCACTCCTTCCCTCTCTCCTTCCAGTCCCATCCACTCTTATTTCCAACCGGGAGTCCTTTCCATCGTGGAAGGGGCAATCACTTGTCTTCAGCAGAATAAAGTGCATTCTCTGCCCACCTTCCTTCTTCAGATCTTCATCTTTGGATTTAATGACTATCTTATACACACAATTTATTGTACCTAAATTACCTCCATCAAGATATTCTCTTCACAGTGAAAGAAGTGAAGATATACTTTGGCATTCATGGATTTACCGACTTAATCAGGTGCCCCATAATCTTCTAATATCTGATTGGTTACTCTTTTCATTTCTTTTTGTTTCGTACCATTCACTATTTTCACCCATTTAAGCATCAGTAGTACAATATATTTTAATAGTTTTTAGATAAAAATTTTTACAAAATATGTTGCATTTTCTTTTGTCTCATTGATAATACTAAATATTTTCTTCATCCTCCAATATTGTCAAAATGTGCTAAAAATATTATGCTTAATTATAATTTAGCAAGGCCCTCAGACACCAGTGTGGCTCTTAGGGTTATTTTGCTCCACTCCAAATGATGCCAGAGCACAGTTTTATTCCTTTTTTCCCTATGGTCTCTTCTTTCAACAGCCATTTCTCATTACTATCAATGCATGTTTTTTCTGCTTCTAATTGGCTGCCACGTGTTTCAAGCTATTCTAAGTGAATGCAGTGTTTCAGCCTCAAAACTTTCTTATAAGTAAAATCTTACATTTTGTATCTTTTATTTGAGCTGAAAGGCTTGATTCATGTTTTTCTGGTTTCAGTCTCTTTCCTGCATAACTAAATTTGTGGTAGACTCATCTTCAAATAAATCAAACATAAAATAATACTTGAATTATTGAATTAATGCAACATACAGATCTTTAAGACTGGCACAGTTTAATGATACATTTGGTTGGCCAAAAAGTTCGTTCAGTTTTCCCATAATCTGCTATGGGAAAACCAGAATGAACTTTTTGGCCAATCCAATATATTTTATGTTATGGAAATCATCATAAAGTGTGATTATCTCTAAATAATTCGAATGTGTTTTCATTTGTGTATATATTTTAAAATTAAAAAAAATCAAATTCCAGCCAAATCAAATGCTCTTAGTGTCCTATTTATGTCATCATGGTGCATTTCTCTTTGTAAAATGCCATTTAACATAGTAAGATGTTTATATCGCATAACTTCCTGATGATATGAAAGAATTAAGATCGTTTTGAAGATGATCACATGACACCCAGAGGTGTCTTGTGACAGTATATCTCTCTGGCTCATTGACTTGGTTTTAGCATCCTAAGCATCGGGATCTTAAGTGAGAAAATCATCTGATCATTGGTGGAGGGGTTAAGAAATGAAGCACAGATGTTTGCACACCACGTTACCTTACATCCATAGTAGCCCTAAAATTATAGGAGTGGGTACATGTGCAAAAGTGGCGAAAGAGGAGTGGTGGGGATTCTGTGTACGTGTTTCGCGAGGGTAGAGTAGCCACTCAGTATTCGCATGTTTTAACTTGGTCTTGCATCCTGTCCTTTTCTTAGCCTCTCACCCTTCCTTCTTTTGTTCTCTTCTCCCCCTAAATCTTCCCATCATCACTTTCCTCTTCCCCTCTATTCTTTATCAACTGTTGGCTTTCTCCAAAGTGTAAATTATTTGTGGACAAATTATAGTTATGCTTGGAGAAAGCAGGAGAAAAAACGTTTGGCTCCTTCTCCCATCTCAAGCCCTTGTTTATCCCTACTGTGGGTTTAATTTCATTTCTAGGATTTGGATCAATAAATTTCTAGGAAACACAAAGCCCGTTTCTCAGTTTATTGACCTTCTGTTGAAAGCACACACAATTTAGAACAACATCTGGACAATATTTAGTCAAGGCCAAGGTATAACCCAAATCCAGGCCAGAGAGTGAGTTGGTGCATTTGTTAGTTAAAGCCATTTGATGTGCTTATAAATAAGATTAAAACATAAAAATAAAAAGCCAGCTGCTTTTAGTCCCATGCTAGGTTTATTTTCAGCAAGGCATTGATATTCAGGGTGAACTGACATGCATACACCATGTTTTCTTTCTTTTTGTACCTAGAGGATGCTCTTGAACCCAAGTTTCTCCTCCTGACTAAACCACTTACTGTCTTGGACATTGGCCAACTTTGGCAGCTGCCTTATCTCTTTCAAATGTTCACTTTCTATTTATTTACAAGGACCATTATAGATTGTCTCACTCTCAGATTGACCTGGTAGAGGTGATAAATGGAGGGCCTTCTGGCTGCATTCAATAACTTGGATTTGCTATGGAGGGCAAATGGGAACCAAGGAACAAACCATTGGAAAGATGCAAGCATGGATTTTAAAAGGTCAGTTACGGGGAGATTGGGGTCATTTATGTACAAGGCAAACAGTGCCTGGATCTTCAAGGTGGTGCTAAGTTTATATGACATAAGTGATGGAAAGGTAAGCATTGATCTTTGAATTTGAAGCTCTTTAATGGTAATAGTATATTCAAATTCCTCATCGGTACAATTGAACTTAAAAGGCTTCTCAGTGTTATGGGCAGAGGTTGAATGGCACCTGACCTGGGGGAAAACTTGCCAGTACATTGTTCAATGCATATATTCTGTCTGTTACCTTATTTGTGACATTTACACCAAAATAAATATGTGAGGAAATAGTTAGACCCCAACTTCTTGTGGATATAAAGTTAACATTAGCCATAAAATGAATAACATGATACTTAAAATCCCTTTTATATCTTTTTGTGTTTCCTGATTTACGTTTTTTCAAAATTAGTTTAATTCGATTAGTTATTTAATTTGATTAGTTATTTAATTTCTGTATTTCTCCTAACTAGTGTATGTATGTATGTGTATAACTTACACATACTTAACTGGACTTTGGAGAGAAGGTTCATGAGAATGCTTTCCCATCATATTCCATTGTGGCAACACACCTTGAGAAGGCACCAGATTTCTCATCTATAGAGGTGAAAGGAGAACAAAGGTTTGTTCTGAAGGGTAATTGCTGATTCCCCCTTCAGCTTGGCCAGGACGACCACTTCATCAGAGATCGCTGAAAGAGGTCAAATTTTAAAACTCATTTGCAGTTCACTTTGAAGTCTGCTAGGTCATAATTTTAGACTAAGGCTTGCAAAGCTAACTGGCTATTAACTCCTTTGATCAGAATCTAATCAAGTGGTTGTAAAATAAAAAAACACTGAAGTTCCCAAAGGAAGGATTTGATTATTGGGCAATGCCCTGCTGGATGACCTTTTCTTTACCTTTTCTTCTTGGCCATCTTAAATAGATACACGTTATTCTTTCGAAGTCTCCAAAGTGACTGATTCGATTTTCATCTATTCTAAAAATATTTTCTCCCTCAGCAGAGGCCTAATTCTCATATTAATGAAGACCGCTGAATAAAATGGTATTAATCTGTTTCTTTGGGTAAGCAATTTTCTAACAGTGTATGAGCTCTTTACAACATTTTATGAGTATAAGTACCTTTATATTTACTTCTTAAAAAGCAAATGAAAATCTATTAATGAAAAAATGTGGTTAGTAAATCAGTGAAACTTCAAGAATATTCACATCCCTTTCTCAAAATCTAAAGCTGGTAAACTGTACTATAGTACAGTACTTGCGTTTCTGAAATATTATTTATGAGTCATTAAAATTCAGACTGGTAGTTTTTAAATGTCTAATTCCATGTTTCTTCTAGCCACGTTTATTGCTTATCTAAACTTCTTTTCAAATTGGTAATCTCGATTACACTTCTTTGAATTTAACTGAAGACAAAATAGCTTGCTTTTGGATGTCTCCATGTAATTACAATTTAATTTTGTCTGGTTGATATGCTAAAGATAATGGCTTCTATTTTGCAAAATGCGACCTAGCTACATGCAACACCACTGCCAGAGCCTATTTCAGATGCAGGAGCCAACTGTTCTCTCATTCCTGCAGAGTTCAGGCTTTCAGATTTTGGCGACATTTCCGTGCTTGAACGGAATGAAAATTTCTGTTGGTCTCTGTAAAACTCCAGCCTCCCAACTCAGTGATGTGCATTGTGGAACAGTAGCGGGCTGCTGAGCCCCTGTTGCCTGCAAAACTGGAACTGAGGCTGGCGAACATTGGACTTTTCTCTCCTTTCAGTCTCTTGTCCAATAAGGATATTGCCACTGCTCATGCCTCATCATTGCTGTAAACAGGGATTTGGGAAGGTAGTCACTTGACCGACCCTAATAAATGTTAAACATTACCAAACCGTCTCAGAGAGTAGAGTCTGAAAAGTTCCATCTTCTTCTAACCTGAGACATTCGTGGTCTTTTCTTATCACTGTCATTGTTGATCTTATATGGCCCTTTGGTTTCTGCCATCAGGATTATCCTCATCCGTGGAGCACACAGGCATTGTATATAGATCTAGAAATCTATGATTCCGTTTGGAAGGTAGAGCAGCAGTTTCTGTCAGGCAGTGCAGTGTTCTGTAGTATAATAGAAAAGGCACTATTTCTTCTTCAAGAGTTAGAAGATGCGAGTTCCAATTCGAGATCTGTCAACTGACTCTGAGGCTTTAGGCAACTGTCTTCATCTCTCTGGATATCACGTTTCCTCAAATTAACTCCAAAAACCACTTCCATAAATTTGCCTGACTGATTCTGGAGACAATTAAAAATAATCTCATGCTGACTCATTTTGGAACTTTCTTATTGATTTGTTTTACCTCTCCTTTTTCCCCCTCCCCTTAATGTCTTCTTGAGGTGACTGCAAAAGAGGGAGCAACTTGGCAAAGAGAAGTTGATGAAATCAGATAATAAGAAAACCAACAAATGTATTGAAATGTTCAAGTGGACCCATTTGAAAATTTCTACTGTCTTTAGGAGAGAGTCCACTGATGTTTAAATTCATGTGCATAGATAGCAAAGAAACAGGATGATCAAAAGGTAAAATACCTTTCTCAAGATCTTAGTCAAAAATCCAGAGAGAGAACCAGACCTACAGCTCAGCCCAAAAAGTGGGGGACAAATTAAAAGTCCCTTAAAATACTATTATAAAACAAACACACCCAAAAATTGTCTAAACACAGTTTTAATATCTTAAATGTATCCCATCCAACAGAAATTGCTTTAAATTTATGATTAGTTTAAGAAATAATTAACTTTGGATAATCAGTGGGGGGGGTACTTTTCTACTAATGGCCTACTTTTACACCACCCCCCAAATTTGTTTATCTTTAGTCATGTATGGACTACAATGAAAACATGAAACCTGGTTTCTTTTCATGTATACTATTTGTAACTTAATACTTAATTTTTCTATAACTGTTGAATGATTCTACTGCTTTTTCATCATTAAATTTGACAGGAGCCAAAATGATAAAAGGTCTGAAAATATGACCCATGGGATAATTGTTTTAGTCACACTAGCTTGACAAAACAATATAATAAAAAATCATGATTTAAAATTCAGCATGGAACTTGTGAAACATGTTATCAAGTACTGTATCAAATGCTTGAACATGTTTTAATTGGCAAAACTTTAATGCCATTAAGAGTTTTGCATATGCTTCAACTAGCTTTTGTGCAGTTGAGAAAAAAAATATCAATACCCATCTGTCACTATGAGTGGAGCACATATGGTAACAGAAGACCTTAAAATACATCAGATGTGGTTTCTATTATCCAAGTCACTTCAGCACCAAAAGGACTTCAGCCACCTTGATATAGCTTTGGCTATTAGAAGTTTAATTTTGCCAATTAAAGTTGTTATTTTGCATGAAACTGTAACAATTTTGCCTGTATTCCTCTGCTGTATTATTGACAGTCATAAATAAGAATTCTTAGCGTGCATAAATCCTTCTGTTCTGATTTGAATTTCTGAATAGTAATGGCAATGGCTCTGCTTTTAAGTAGACACCCTCTGGGTTGGTTAAGTGATCATTGTTGGCAGGGGTCCTTTGTAGATGCCTTCTGTCCTTTCTGGAACTGCCTTAGTCTGACTTCCAAAGGCAAGTGAAAGGGGAAGTTGAGTCAATATTCCAAATATTTAAAGCCCAAAATACAAATGTGCAAAAAGCAAGATTTTTCTGACATGGGAAAGGAGTTGTATAGTCAGATCTCATTCATTTATCTAATGAGGGGCTTCGCTATGGCAGACACACTGCTAGATATCAGAGATGAAAAAATAGACTCATGGCACCTGCCTTCAAGAGCCTGTAAAGATCTAGTGAAGGAGGAGCAGATACATAAACAGTGCAGTGTAAATCCCGTTATAGAGTTATCTAGAGGATGGTCTAGGAACATAGTAGAAGAATGATTCTTAGGGCAAAATCAGAGAAAATATTAAAGAGAAAGAAGAACAGGAAATTACCATAAGACACGTTGGGAGAAATGCTGCTAAAGTCAATAGGAAGAACACACGTAAAGACATAAACATGGGAAAGAGTGTGCAGAATTTGTGGAATGGTAAGTAGTTCAGTGGAGTAGGAAGTGAGGGGACTATAAGGAAAGATGGGCTGCAAAGAAGGCAGAGACTAGATCACAGTAAGTTTTCTATTTCTGGATTTGGAACTGTATCCCAAAGATATTAGGGACCTTTAAAGCACCCTTGAGCAGCCAAAGGGCATAGTCATGTTGCAGCTTTGTAAAAAGCACTCTGATTTACAATCGAAAGGATCTGGGGATTAGAGGCAGTGAATTTATTTTCAGGGGACTAAGAGGCAGTGGCAATGGAGAGGATAAATCAGAAAAGAATATTTAGATTATGAAATCTACAGGACTCAGACTTACTCTGATTTCTCTGCTGGTTGAGTTTACCATATAATGTTTGATCTTGTCTTTGTTTGCCGTATCAGCATAGACCTCCCCAGGTCCAGTTAATATAGGGAAATGGGAGGTGGCATGGGGAAAATAGACTTTGTGCTTATTTAGACATTCTACAAGTTTGTCCAAATTGAAGAAGAAATGCAGAATTTATAACTGGTGCTACATTTTAACTGTACATGAGAAAGGACCCTCAACATTTATATTTTTCCAGTTATTTTGTAGCAAATTAAGGATGAAACCATCATGATCTTCTCTAAATCATCATTCATTTTGATAGTTTTGAAGTTCTGTTAAGCATTTTCAACGTTTATTCTCACCTTACCTTAACAGGAAGCTCTATACTTGGGCTGAAAAGAGTCAGTCCTAATAAAGTAATAAAGTAAGAAACTGAATGGTCATCAGTGTTAGTTAGGATAGGGGTTCACCTGCTGTAACCAACAGTGGCAGTGACGATGATTTTCACAATCCAGGCATAAGCAGTCCAGTACTGATTTAGAGACTTGACACTATCGGGGACATACAGTCCTCTCACTTTATGTTTCCAGCCATAGTGTGTTCCTTGGTCATCATAATCCCAGATAGTTCACTATTTCCTCCTCATTCCAGCCAGTGTGACAAATTACAGGATGACGCCTTCTTCTTTTGAAGGACACACATCATTTCCACATCCATCCAAAATATCCCATGGCTAGAACTTGATCACATGATCACACCAAGATGCAAGAGACCATGGGAACAGTGGTCTCTCTTTTCTGGGGGCACCTGAGCCCAGCTAAAAATTATATAACTTTAGGGAGAATGGATATTGGGGGACAAATGGCAGTTTCTGACATAGTACCCCCATGACATTTTGGAGTTGCTCCTTCTAGATGGGCTATGCCACATCACGCCTCCACCTCTTTTGAACTGGCTTTCAAGAGCAACCAATCCTTTTACAGACATGACTATTTACGATCCCACTGATTTCACTTATTCAGCAATCATTTAGCGAACACCTACCTGTGACAAGTTATGCCATAGGAGCTGGAGATTGAAAATCAAACAAAGCTCTGTCTTTTCTTCATATCGTTCACAGCTTGAGGATGGTGACCTAGAGAGTAAGTGGGGAATCGCCATAGACCCTGTTAAGAGCCATACTGTATGGTAGGCGCTCTCCTCAGGGCATTCACATCCCTCAAGGTCACAGAATAATTTGCTAAGACGCTGATTTCTGTGTTCTCACCTCCACAGGAGGATAATGTTCCCTTCTTCTTCCTTGCCTCTTGGGATTAAAAGATGGAGCCATGGTGGTCTGAGTTCTGGTGTCTTGCATCAGGCTGCTGTAAAAGGTCCTTTCCCTTCAGGCAGAAAACAGAAGAGTTTGGCACTTTGCTCTGAGGCTTTTGTTTGTGTTTCTAAGCAGATTGCCTAAAACTGAGTCCTGCCTTCCCTGTGGGGTCAGGGATGTACTGGACTTATTCTTTTTTGTGTGTGTGGTACGCAGGCCTCTCACTGTCTCCCGTTGCGGAGCACAGGCTCCGGACACGCAGGCTCAGCGGCCATGGCTCACGGGCCCAGCCGCTCCGCGGCATGTGGGATCTTCCCGGACCGGGGCACGAACTCGTGTCCCCTGCATCGGCAGGCGGACTCTCAACCACTGCGCCACCAGGGAAGCCCTGGACGACTTCTTAAAGTAGAAGGGCTGACCCCTGAGAAAGAAGGCGAGCTTCATGCAGAACTGTTGGAAAGACGAGTCTAGAGGGCAGAGAGCCAGTGGGGTGGCAAGGAGCCGTGTCCCTCTTTGATACCGTCGTCTCAGGGAGCCCTCATTAGAGTCTGCAGGGCCTTCTCTTCTCAGTCCCTTTGAACTCTGACTTCATCTCTATCACTTTCTCCTTCTGTTTCACTCCTCTGGCCTCCCAAGTGTTTTGCCAGCCAGGCTTGCTCCCTCCTTGAGGCCTTCATGCTCCGTGTCCCTTCTGCGTGGGCTGCTCTTCCCCGAGTCACGTGGCTAACCTCTGACTTCCTTCCGGTCTTAACTCACCTTCTCTGTGAGGCCTTCCCTGGCTATTTCAAATATGTCAGCCCTTCACCCTGATTCTATATCCATTTTCCTGCTTCACTATGTCTCCCTAGCGCTGATTCTTCTCAATTTCTACTGGGAACAGAGGGAAATAGACAATAAGGACAAGTTAGTTCCAGGGGAGCAGCGATTGTCATCTGTTTTATTCAATACTCTGTCTCTAGGATGGCTCCTGGCACATAGTAGGTGCTCCATCAATATTCGTTAAATGAATGAATAATGGTAAAATCCCTTAGGTCCCAGCTAGACAAACAGAAAGTAGAATCTCCTTCATTTAAACTGACCATATGATTTGGAAAATTGGAATCTTAGTAGAAATTCTTGACTTGAGAATAGAAGCCTTCCCTATGCTTTCCGGCTAGTCTAGGGAATCTTGCACCTGAGTAACAAAGGGCATAAAATCACCTAATTTTTGATTTTTTAAACATGAAGGAGATGTGGCATTTCTTGCACCGCAGTGTCTTGAGCAAAATCTAACCAGTTCACCTTGAATGGGCACAGAGGCCGGTCTCACCTCATCCTGCTAGTTCATGCTGGTGCTAGTATGCCTGGCAGTTTGGCTTGAAAATGGCATTAAGGACTTGATATGGTGCTGATGGGAAGTGAGCAATGGCAAGTGCCTGAGACTAGCACAAGGAGCAAAGGGTTAATGTTTTAGTACCAGCCGTGACTTAGCTGATAGGATACTGCAAATGAGTACCGCATATGCATGTTCGTGCGTGCGTATGTATTTAAGAAACATACATTGTGTTATGTGCACAACGGCCAGTGAATTCGATGCCTCCGTTATTGATGTTATTGGCTGTGTCAGCACTTCTTCCGTTCCTTTCTGTCTTGAGGTGTGTGGAAGTTTCTTCTGTGCCATTGGCTTACTTCGATGAAGGAAAGGTCTTATTGAAATAAAGGTTTTATTGAAAATAAGACCTCTTCTCTCTGCTTTTGACTGCCCCATTCTATATAATCAGTTTTCCTCCTTTGCTCAGCGCTCTCTGTGGTCACATCATATTACAAATTGTTATAGAATGAAAGTTGTTGCCTTCTATTTTATTCCCTACCTATTTCCTAGAGAACTCAGGAGAAATAAAAGGAATCGGCCCAGGTTAAGATGACAAAAATCATTATCCTTTGTTTAAAAGAAGCAAAGTTTACATTAATAGACTAATTCAAATTTATTTAATTTTCCACAGAATTAAAAATAAAAAAACAGCTTACAGAAAAATACATGAAATAGAATATGAAAATTCTCAACAAGATAGGAGGTTAGGAACCACCATTTATTGACTATGTATAGGGTACCTTCTAGAAATTCAGTAATTGAGTGGGGAAATTGATATTGCTCATCCCATTTTACAGGGAAAGAAACCAAGCTTCAGGGATGTTAGTAAATGCCAAGGACATATTGCTAGGGAGTGGTAGAGGCTGGATGTGTATTTAGATTCCAAGTAAACTTTCTACTCTGCTATGCTGGTTTCCAACTGTCTTTAAATTCAGAATGTTCTTAAAATTTTAGCACTGTACATTCTAAACTGAAAGCTCTATATTTCATTTCTAGGTAAGATCATCTTTTCCCTTTGCCAGAAATAATGCCTTTGATTGCTCTAGTGCTTGGTTTGTATGAATTGCTTTCCTTGTTTTCTCAATGCCATGCAGGGATTTAAAGTTCCTTGCTGTTCAAAACAGAGATGAGTTACTTCATTTTTGAAATTCCTACAATGAGTGAGTCTCAAAAGCAAAAATCTGTTGTTAGGGGCTCAGGCTGTGAATCTGAATCACATCTGCTCTACTTACTGCATAATGGTGGCCACATCACTTAATGATGCTGTGCCTCAGTGTCTTTATCTGTAAAGTGGGGGTAATAATATTATTAATATAAGGATTAAACTAGTTAATATGTGTTAATGCTATTAAAATGCTTTAGACTGAGCTTGACACATAAAAATCACCAATAAAATATTTATATCTACCCAAACACAGCAATCATAAAGAGGCAATCATTTTCATTTTCTAGAGCATAGGATATTAATGTTTCATAAGAGTCCTTTCTCTCAATGTCTTCCTATTAACTAGCTCCTAAAATCAGGGCTTCTGAGGCATGGACTGGTGGTTTACACAAGCTGGGAATGATGCGTTTTCACTGAAGAGCAAGACATCTGAAAATAGGTCTATCTGCCTCTTTTATTTTTAAATCCATGCATTTATAATGAAAAAACAGAATTAATTAATAATCATTGGAGGATCCTACTATACCCACTCAATATTTTGAAAATTGGTCAATATGGCAACAGGTTAAAGGTGTACCTTGCATTACCTATGTGAACTATCCTTCTAGGTAACCAAATAGTAGAAAAGGGAATATTTCTTTTCACAGAAGAATGAATGGATCTAGGCACTGGTCATCAACATCTCCTAAAATCAAAGAGAGACATAGACAGAGAGATAGACATTATGTGCTTCCATTTGGATGAACATACCATCTATAAAGTAGTCTTATCAAAAACTATAATTCACAAGAAGTAGAGATGGCAAAAGCATGTAAATCTACACAGAAGGGGTACACTCAACAAAATCTAGAATGAGAAAAACCCTATAGGACAAATCCTTATTTCTTCAATAAATAAATAAAGAAATGCAAATATTGGATATTTGATAATACTATGGAACTGTCAATTTTCTTAGGTGCAGTAATGATAAATGAGTGTGCCTAACAATGGAAACAAAAACAGTCTTCATCCTTTCTTTACAGATAAAAGGATCTGACTTCCAAGATTTCCTCCACAATAATGTGGGGGAAGTGTGTATGAGAATGGGACATGACTGTTGTGAGAACTGAATGATGGACGTGTAGAGTAGCCAGGGTTTCATTATACGGTCTTTATTTTGTGTATATTTGAAGACCTCCATAACTTAAAAAAAAGAAAAAGAGGTTTTTAAAGTGGTCTTTTAAAACTTTAGGTTCAGGCCAGAAAGCATATATAACTTAAAAGATATGAAAGTATTCACTTGAGTATTATAGTCAGTTTGGGTGTGGTTGCAAACTCTAAACTGACTTGAAAATTAGGGAATGGTGAGCTTCAAAACCAGAGGACATGGAGTCCATGGTCACCTTCTTTAGATTCTGAAGTTGTTGAAATAACCACATGAAATGGCCCTCCTCATTTCCTATCAACACTGCAGACCAGTAGGTATGACAGATATCGGTTGGTTATTTAAGAAACCTCAGCAAGGTGAGGCCATTATTTTAGAAGGACAATCCCCAAACTATATCTAAGACATATTTTTTCTTAATGAATTAAAAAACTTTAACTTGAAGATTTAGAAGTAATTGAAGAAATATTTAAGAAAATCAACTGCACTGTATTGATGTTTTTGTATTTAGAAATCCGAGTCTGTTTCAACCTCAAGTATTACATCATTTAAGAGAACTGGACCTATGAGAATAACAGGTCAGTTTATAATTCCAACTGAACATGTTAATTGCATAACAGATTCATACTTGTCATTTTTTGTTCTCATCTTACCGAATCTACTCAGTTTGGACATTTAAGAAACCTTGAGGTTCACCATGGTACGAGTTTAATTTATAAGGGTTACCACACTAAAATGCATAGGAAAGATTGTCAGTCAGATGGTTGAGAGACTTAAATAGGAAATCTTCAATTGATAAATCCAGTTTAAAACATTTGAAATATTTTTTAAAGTTTTGTAAACGGGACCAAATATTAATCAAAGTCTCCCTTATAAAATTGTTGCTAAATTTATTACACTTAAGAATCGAATAAGATTTATAGCTGGAAATCAAAAGCCTAAGAAAAACTAGATTTTTAAATTTATAACTTCAATCTGTCATGTATTAATTTTGAAAACAAAGTAACCTTTCATTAGTGGTTACATTGTTTCAGAAGTTAAAGTGGGTTTTTCTGTGCACCTAATTCCCACCCTCCCACCCCCAGGACTTAAAAAAAAACAAAAACAAACCTCAGATTTTTAAAAAATGAATTGTTCATTACAGTTCTAAAAAAAAAAAAGTTTAATACAATGAACAGAAGTGAATTTTGGGAGCCCTGATAGGAGCGACACACTCCTGAAATGTCACTTTCCGAGGCTGTCAGATGAGGCAAAGGCAGGGGCGGGAGGGCGGGGAGGGCCCGCATTAACATATTTCCTAGACGCTCTATCTTCTTGGTCCAGCGTAATGGATGCCTCCCAGCTCCCTGCGGACACGAGAGCCCATCAGGCCAGAAGCAGATTAAAGCTTACACACTTCAAATTGGCGGCTTGCCGCAGCTTGCCAGAAGGCTAGAGTTCAGCGCAGCTTTAACAGAGAAGTCTCTAAGCCTCCTTCTCCCCATCTCCCTTTCGTCTTGCTGTAAAAGGAAATCGCACCCTCTGCAACCCTCGGGCCGCCCCCTGTCGGTCCGATTGTCCCGGGGTGGGGGCGGCGGCGCGGGGTGGCGGGTCCCGGGCTCCGGGAAGGGCCGGGCCTGGGGCGGGAGTCGGGTGTGGAGGCTTCCGCGCCTGGGCGAGCAGCCCTCCTCCCCACCCAAGGCGATTGCGCTGCGCACAGTGAACTGTCAGCCACGACTGATTTATAAGACCGATTTACCTTCTGGAGAGTGTAATTATGCTCATAGTTAAGAATTAATCAGGTGAGAGAATTATGGAATAGTCATTCTCCGGACTTTGAAGGACAAACTAAGTGGAGACCCACCAATGCGGCTGCAGAGCCTGCCCGGCGGGAGTCCTTTGCCTCCGTTTCTGGGCTAGCTGTCTTCTTTGTAAAAACACAAAACGAAAAATCTAGCTGAGTTTCTTCAGAAAGATGATTCCAAGTCACCCAGCTGAAAAGGTGGAGAGAAGATTTTGTGAAAAGAAGAATTCACAGAGATTGGATTATCTCTGAATAAGGGTTTGGCTGTTTCCTATTAGAATTATTAGCTTAATTATTTTAGCTTACTCTGGAACAGGCAGAATTTCAGAAATATTTTCTTTCTTGTTTTTACTAATATGTATTCCCTTCACCTCAGTTATGTGGCTTGGAGGCTTTCACATTCAGGGTTGTGTTCCTTTTAAATGAGGAGGGATTTTTCTTTGTTTTGTTTTGTTTTCTCTCCTTTTCTTTGTGGGCAGGGGGTTTTCAGTTAATTTAGCTTGTTTCTCAAAGTGTCTCTCATGTGCCTCTCCACACATCCCTTTCAAAATTGGCATTTCTTTGGGGACATGGTAGACTACTTTGGATTATCTCTGAGGAGAATCTCTAAGAGTCCCATGACAGTTACCTTGCAGTCCAATCACATATCCCCTTACTATTAAATTTTGCAGAAAAGTGGCTGCGGTTGAAGCAAAGATGGTACAGATTGAATGAGATTACTACAGTATCTGAAAACATCCTACCATTTCTATCGTGAGATAACCATAATTCTAACACCATGTGTCATAACTGGAAGAGGGAGGGGCCTGTGCAGTTCATAACCCCAATGGCCTACTTTTTAGCCATTCAAGTACATACATGTGGCTGAGAATGAGGTTTGAAACAGTCTTTGTTATGCCATCTTCTGTCACCCCCTTGGTCCTCCAACCTATTTCACTTACTGGTTGGAAGCCCCCATTCTCTGATCTGGAAATTGCCCTCTACCTCAGGGCTATGGGGATTCTCCTTTGTACCAACCATTTCTTCTCCTGTTTCCTCATGGACTGGGGGGGGTCTTTGTTCATTTTTTCTTGGGCTAGTTGTTGGTCCTTAAGCTCCTGCTAGCTACAGCAGAAGTTAGATCCCGGGAGTAGAGGAGGAGGGGAAATGAGACAAACCCTGGTGGTGCCCCTTAGGATGTGGCATTTAGATGTTCAGACTTTTCAAGAACCAAATTAACAAACCTGTCGGTTTCTCATCTGCTTTATTATGTTAAAGGTGAATTTTTAGGAGGAGAAACTCTTTCCAACCTATAGATGGGATGAAAATCAAATCAGATCTACAGGTAGTGAAATTTACATAATGGTACTCCATTGGGGCCACACTTGTCTTTTTTTTTCTCAGAAGGAAAGGTAGAAAACCCATTACCTCTGCCTGCTTTTTATTCAGCTGTGGAACTCAGCTGTCTTCTCTGCATCTTGGCAAGTGCCAAACTTCCCCCACTCTTCATCCAACCACAAGTCCTACAGAGATCTCAGGGCTAGAGGGAGGTGAAAAGAAGATGTTTTTCACAGAGAGGCTAGATACCAAAAATATGTCAGTAATTCTTATTTAAGCAGAACTATGAACAATTACTTCTGTCTCATCGCTCTTGCCCATCCAGATTACTTATTCCAACAATCAGTATGTAACTGATTTTTTCATTTTATGACTGTTGCTCTTTTCTATGCATTCTTAATTAATTGGCCTGGTGGGAGAGTGGTAACAGCCCTTGACTGGAAGCCAGGAGACAGGTTCCAGTTTTGGCCCTGCTCCCCCAACAGCTGGCTGGCCTCAGGCATGTCGTTTACCTTTTGGACTTTGATTTCTGTGGATGTGTAGTGAAGGAACTGGACTGGATCCGTCTTTCCATAGAATGTGATACTAATGAGAAAGCAGGCTCGGAAAACACTGCATAGTCTCATTCTCTCTTCTTAGCAACCCACTATGCACATGGACATCCAGTTAAAGAGAAATCTTTTACATTTGGTTTAGCCAAGAGTTTCCTCATCTGATGTGACCAGAGAATACGCTAACTTGTTTTCTTTTTTCCTTCCTTCCTTGTTTCTTTCTTTTTATATATGGTTTGTTAACATTATGCAGAACCAGCGTTCTAAGGAACTCATTGTGGGAAATGCAGGGCTAAATGAACCTTCTGTAGGTTGCTTTGTTTGTTTTTCCTCTATGTATGGAACCTAGACCTACTCAAATGTTACAATACAGGAACCAATATATATTGTTTTAATTATTATATAATTATACTGCTTACAGGATTCCTCAGCACTAATGAACAATGGACTAAAACAAACAACATAAAATGTGTTTTTAGCCCAAGAGAGTATCATCATATTTGTTTAGCATTCTTGGGAAGTGAGGTGATAGGTAGTTTAAAAAGTCTGTGTAACTAGAATTTACCACTAGATTCCAATAATGTTGTATTTCTGCTATTCATTTATTCACTCATTCAAAGTAACACAGAAGTTCTTAACGTTCTGTTATGCCTGAGCCCCACTGACTGTCTGAGGAATCTTTCTCAAAGCAGTGTTTTTTAATGAATCAACCAAAAAATATATGATTGCAAAAGACGCTTATTAAAATACATTTATCAAAATATTTTTAAAATTTTGTGATATGTATGTGCTTCTTTATTAATGCATCAAATGACAAGATCTAGCAGCAGACCTAGTAATGGCAATAATTTTAAAATAATGATGGCATACATTTCTGTAACAATTGTAATGTGACAAAAGCAATAGATATATAAAGAAAAAGAATTTATAATAGCATGGTATCTTTTGCAGATTATGCTTTCCAAAGATAGCCACAACAATGTGAGTGAAGATGCCTTCAGAGGATGCCAGCTCCCAGCCATGGAGTCATCCCCAGCCTTGGAATCTTCCTGAGATCACACATATCGTGAAGCAAAGAAATGTCACCTTCATTATCTTCTGTCCAAATTCCTGACCCACTGAAAAAATGAGCATAATAAAATGGTTGCTTTATGTCCCTAACTTTTAGTATTTGTTATGTAGCAATAATAACCATAAAAGTACCATCATAAGGTAAGTGTGAGTCCTAAGAAAAGTGCTCCTACCTGCAATTTTGGTGCCAAGATTGAAGGACGAAGAGTGAGGACAGCAGGTAGCTTTCTGGTTTGAGCAACTTGGTGGGTGGGTTACAATTCAATGAGGTGAGGAGTAGAGGACTAAATAGACATTTGAGGTAAAGAAGGGTGGAGATTATGAGCTTCATTGGGACACATTTTGAGTTTCTCATGCTTGTGACCATTCAAATGATTGAAATGTCAGTCAGAATCTCAGAAGGAAATCTTGGGTTAGGGACAGCCAAAAAAAAAGAATAGCTTAGTGTTAATGAGTAGCTTTTATGCATGCAAGTGATTTATGGGCAGAAAAGAAAGATTGAGAATTGCAGCCATAGGTTAAAATAGGTAAGACATGAAAACTCTGTTAGCTCTAACAATTAAAATACTTACAAATAATCAACAATTCCTTCCCTTCTAAGACTACTCAGAATGGAGTTTAACTTTTTCAAGGTGACCCAAGGGCCACTTTTAGGAATGTAATAAGAGTCAACCTTAGAGTAAATGATGCCTTCAGAGGCAGTTGTTATAGAGATGATGTAGTTTTCAAGGAACTCCCATTGTTCTATGGCTGACTACTTAGTGGTTTTCTGCCCCTCTCTCTCAGGGGCTATTGTGGTTTGTTGTCTCCGCATGCTATGATTTTTTTCCTCCTTGGTGGTTTTACTCTCTCCTCTCTTCAGGCACTCCTTCCAGCTATCTGTGGGTCTACTTCCACTGGGTGCATGACTCCCTCTTCCCCATCTGAGCTGTTGTTGCTTGCCTCAGTGCTTTCTCTCTCTTCCCTGTAACTAGTGTATTAGTTTCCTATGGCTGCTGTAACAAATTATAGCAAACTTAATGGCTCAAAGTAATTATTATCTTACAGTTCGAGAGGTGAGAAGTTTGAAATGGGTCTCCTGAGCTGAAAACAAGGTGTTCATAGGACTGAATGCTTTTATGGATGTTGGGGAGAATTTGTTCCTTATTCATTCCAGCTTCTAGAAACGACCCCACATTCCTAGGCTTCTTGTCCTCTGTGTGCATCTTCAAAGTCAGCAACATTGGGTCAAGTCCTTTTCATGTTACTGCCTCTCTGGTTCTCCCCTTTCTGGCTCCCTCTGTCACTTATGCTTTGTAGTTACATTGGGTCCACAAGGATAGTCCAGGACAGTCTCCGCATCCTGAGGTTAGTTGATTAGCAAACTTAAATCTATCTGCAATCTTAATTCCCCTTTGAACATAGCATATTCACAGGTTATGAGGATCAAGATGCAGATGTCTTCAGGGGGTCATTATTCTGACTACCTTACCTAGGAAAATACTAAAATATTCCAAGAAAAATAAGACTACCAAATAATGTGTGTAAAATTAGCCCAACGCATCTGTATCTCAGAAGAATATAATTTTGTGGTTTGTGTTTTTACTAGTTTTGGTGGCTTTTTCTCTTCAAACTTAAAGACTCTTCTGGATGGTTAAATTTGCTGAAACCTGACCATAAGATCAGAGAGGTAGAGGTTGCTCTATATCAGTTTTTATACTGGAGCGATTTCTGAGGAATGTACTATATGCTCAGATAGTAAAAGGATTATTCCAAATATTCAAACAATGAATAACAAATTACTGGTGGATGTCAGTGTTCTTAAGTCTCTCTATGATGTCTAGTTTGCGGCATTTTGAAGTTGTAAGTACCAGGGTCAATAAGGATCTTCAGGTTGTCTCTAAATTAGTATCCACTTTCTCAGAGAAGCAGGCATCAAGATGGATTTTGTTCTTGCTAGATTCTACTCCAGGGTTGAGGTGGGAGCAGAAGAAGTTTATACATCTATTGAATTGGACTGCATTGTAATCAGCTGTTCAACGTTTTGTAGTGTACTTGAAGGCAGGAGTTGTGACTTGTTCAACTCGATTTCCCAATCTTGAGGTGAGTCCGAAGTAAGTTTCTGATCTGAAAGGGTAGTAGGTATAATAGTCTCTAACAAGGGGCATTGGTTGGGAAGATCATAGGGTATACCAGGGTAGCCTTGAAGGGACAGCTCTATGATAAACCAATTTGACCTTAGTGAACAAGCCTGGGACCTTGCAACACATGGATTCAGACCTAGGCAGCTGCAGGACTAGGTCTCAGCTGGATCTCACCTTGAGCCACCTAAGTGGCCCTGATAATGGTATGGGTATATGTGAATTAAATGTGGCTAAATGACATCATTTTCAATATAGATGGTGTAGCATTGTGTAAAGTGCTAATTTTGAATCAGATAGAGCAGGGCTTGAGGCACTTATTAGGCTGTGCCATTTTATTGTCTCTGTGCCGCAAGGCTTTCCTCAGGCTTGGGAGACCTGCTACATTTGATCTGCACCCCAAGGAGTCTGAAGCCTCACCATGTCTGCTTTTCCTTCTTTTTCCTTCTCCTACAAGTAAAAAGTTTCATTATAAAGGCCTCCTTTCTGCCACTTACTCTTCCAGATTTGCTCCCTCTTTTTCATTCCAACACACACGTGCACACACACATACACAAACCAGAGTTTATAATTTGATAGAGTATTACTCCAGAAGCAAGGATATTTCTAAGTATAAGAATCATAGAATATCAATTCCAGAAGGGTCTACCCTGGGTACACCTACACCTAACCTTTGCAGAATCCCACCCGCTCACCTCATTGCAGTGTCCTGGAGTCACAAGCCAAACTTGACAGTCTTTAGAGATCATTAGTTTTATGATGTGATAAATTATTTTAAATACTGTAAGTTTTAGACAGCATCAGATATAATCAGGAGTAGGAATAAATATCTCACTCATTTTTTTTTTTTGCAGTATGCGGGCCTCTCACTGTTGTGGCCTCTCCCGTTGCAGAGCACAGGCTCCGGACGCGCAGGCTCAGTGGCCAAGGCTCACGGGCCCAGCTGCTCCGCGGCATGTGGGACCCTCCCGGACAGGGGCACGAACCTGTGTCCCCTGCATCGGCAGGCGGACTCTCAACCACTGTACCACCAGGGAAGCCCCCCCACTCATTTTTGAGAAAATAAAAACTTGACAGAGATTTGGCAGTCTTCAGAAGTCTTTAACTTCCTCTTTATTTTAGACATCTTCTTCCTGTTTATTTTAGAGAGAAAGTTTGGGAAAGCTTTAGAGCATGGATCTAAATTTCTCATTTACTGTGGAGGAAACTAAAGTGTAACCTAGGTTTAAAGCTCGGTTCTCCCGGCCCAGGCTCTCCCCTCTGAAGCATGCTGCCCAGTCCCAGAGACAGAAAGGTTGCTTCACTTTCCTTTTCAAGGTCCCCATTGTGTTCTGGGGAGAGTGACCTACCTGACCCCTATCATGATTAATGTGGTTTCTGAAGCATGAGATCTGATTATGACCCCATGTTGTTATATTTAATTACAAATCTCATTACGGCCCTAGCCATAACACCATGTAGCCATCATTGCACTCACCTTTGCTGATCTGACTGCCTGAAGGTCCATCTTTATGATTTACTCTAAATTGTTTTAGAATCATAGACTTCTAGAGCTGGAAGGGAAGTTTGAGATCACAAAGTTCAATCCCCTCATTTTATGGATAAAATTACAGTGGCCCCAAAGAGAATAAGTCATCTTCCAAAGGTCACTTAGTAGATGTGGGATTGGAATGTGGGACATCTGATCCCCAAGCCAGCTGTGGTTCTCTCTATGCCACACTGCCCTGCTGGGTACCACAGTTTATAACACCATCTCCTTACGCCCCTTACTTTGTATTATGTGACAGCTTCATAACTTGCACAGGTTATATGGTAATACTTTTCCCAATACAAAGTCACAAATTAAGTCAGAACTGAGGAGTATTTTGAGTTTTGAGTCAGAGGATGCTTGGTCAGACTATTCAGCCTGTTGGGCCTCAGTTTTAGTTTCATAATACATATGCAGACTAACCTACTCTCTATGAAGAAAGATATGTTTAAAGTGGTAGCTAAGTAAACATAAGTATTGTCAAACAAATACAAATCCAGACTTGGATAGGAGAGACTTTATTTGAAAAGACTATTGCAACAGGAAATGTTCAGACTATAAGGTCTGTAAGCATCTCAAAGGTCAGATAGAAAATGGCTTTTCTTTTACAGAAAGGAGTAAACAAGGCTAGAAAAACAGTGGGCCAGGGGCCCGGGAGGAGTGTATGGTGTGCTTGGACAGTTCATCAGGGAATGTTTGTCTTTGTGGTCAGCTGATTTTCAGGAGGGGTCCTTAAGGATGCTGGCTGAGGCTGAGGTTCAGGGTCTTGTCCAGCTGGAAGACGCCTGGAAGTTTGGATAAGTTAGCAAGTGTTTTGTCCAGACTGGTCTGTGGCAAAAACAGTTCAGGTATTCACTTATAAGACAAAGAATGAGAATTTGGAGGATCTGTGTCTAACTTTGTCATAGGTAAACAAGGAGGCCATCTGTGAGAATCTTCTCTAAGTCATATGGGGAAAGTTTTTTATTTTTTATTTTATATTTTTTTTACAGTAAGCCATTTCCTGGAACACAACAAGGAGAGAGGGGACTTCTTGACCATAACTCTTCCAGGAGCACAGGGCTCAGGTAAAGTTCAGCATTAATGGTGCTTAGTGATTTCAGTAAAGCTTTCTCATATCACGTGCCTGGCTTTCTGACTTCCTCCTTCCTTTTGGACAGGGAAACGTGGTAGTGGGTATTGTGTTATATCAGAGAAAGTTAATTTACTAATCAGCACTTGACAGATCCTTCTTTGCCTTCTTAAAATGAGCCTAAACACCCACTTATGCTATGGAGTCTACATTAAGGGCATAAAGCATCCTCACTCCTTTTTTCTTCTCTTTATAAGCACTGAGTAATGCTTAGAATTGAATGGAGTAGGCAGGCTCTTTAGGGCTCAAACTTTTGGCTCCGTGAAGTACAGCGTGCAACTTGCATTGGCTTAGAAGCAGCCCAGGTTCGAATAATAATTCCTAAGATCATGTGAACCTTCTTGTAAATGCTCTACATCGAGCCCTATTGAATGTGAGGCTGCAGAGTTCTGTGCAGTCAGTTCCAGGGATAGGAGGGTGGATGGCAGGAGTCATTCCAATTCCCGAAGAGTTTCTTGCCAGCCAAGAAGGGAGGCTTAAAGCTCTCTGCTGTTTCCAAACCTGCTCCTGAGAATTACATGGAGAACTTGCCAGCTATGTGAAATACTTGACCATTTTGCTATGATGCTAAACATCTACAAAGAGGCAAGTGACTGCTGGAGGTCAGAATATAAGACAGTTTGTTCCATCTTTGATCAAGTCAGTCTTTGCAGTTTCTAAACCTCAAGATGGATAAGTAGTGTGCAAACGTAGTGACTCCATTGAGGTGGCCAGCAAAGTTCAACAGTAGCTGACTTTTTGTTCCCATGTTCATTGTGGAGAAAAAACATGTTTTTTTCTTTTCTTCTTTTTTTTTTACTTTTACATAGTCTTACTGAGATTTTATTTTAAAAAACTAAATAAATCACTGCAGCCAAAGATAACCCAGAGACACAGATAATGAAAGTCAAACTTGTTCTGACACAGCATCTTTTGCTTAGGGATCCCATATCACCTTTCTAAATTCCTGGACAGTACAGAGGCACATGCTGAGCATTTTGGCAGGACCTTTCTTACCTGAAGGGTAAGTAGGTCACTGCCGATTACAGGGCTGGTTTGAAGGCCCTTGAAATTGCTCTTTCCCATGCCAGCCTGCAATTCTACCAGTAGATTTATTCTTTTGAATAAATCCTGTGCTAAAACGCAGAGTAGCCTTGTGGGGGAAGAGAGGTGAGAGAAATTAATCCATCACTAGTCTAATTGTGATTCCATTTTTTGGAGCTGGCTTGGATTCCGAGCAGGGTGGAAGAGACTTTCTAGGCTAGTTGAGCAGGACGAAATGGCAAGGTTGGCTTGGGGGAATAGTACAGGGTAATCAGGCAACAATTCTCTCAGCTTCCCTCTGCACTTTCCTTCCAACTCTCTTTCCAAATTTATCTCCACCCCCAGAGGAAGGGAAGCTTTTCTCCATCTATTCTAGGCTAATCTCTTCACCTGCAGTGTCCATCACTTAGTCTCATCTGAGACCTTTCTTCATCACTCGTTATCTTGCTTTACTATAGATCCATTTCCTCCCTCTCCATTGATTCCTTCTCATCAGCTTACAAATTAGCACGTTTCTTTTCTTAAAAAAAAAAAAAAAATTAATTAAACAAATACCTAACTTTTCAAACAAAAAAGCAAAACATACCTTACCACAAATTTCAACGATTTACAAACCTAGTTACTGTCCTATTTACCCTGATAGACAAGCTTTTTATTTTTTAAAATACAATTACTTTAATAATAAAACTTATTTTTCATAATTTTCTCATTTTGTAACAGACTGAATAAGCATAGTCATGGACAGGCATTAACACGGAACTGACATTTGAGAACTAATGGTGTTAATTATGTTAAAAATGGAAGTGAAGGGAAAGAGGGCAATAATTAAAGAAGGCAGCAGAGTCAAGGGAAGATCATTGTCTGTCTGCGGTTATTGGTTAAGCTCTACTATTAGGTACTGCGATGAGCCACATATTTCTTCATATTTTTGGCAAGCACTACTTTGAATAATCATAAGATATTTGTTTTCAGACATTCTATATATATATATTTTTATACGTCTTTATTGGAGTATAACAGCTTCACAGTGCTGTGTTAGTTTCTGTTGTACAACAAAGTTTATCAGCCATGCGCATACATATATCCCCATATCTCCTCCCTCTTGCGTCTCCCTCCCACCCTCCCTATTCCACCCCTCTAGGTAGTCACAAAGCATCGAGCTGATCTCTCTGTGCTATGCTGCTGCTTCCCATTAGCTATCTATTTTACATTTGGTAGTGTATATATGTCAATGCTACTCTCACTTTGCCCCAGCTTCTCCTCCCTACTCCGTCCTCAAGTCCATTCTTCATGTCTGCATCTTTATTCCTGCCCTGCCACTAGGTTCATCAGTACCATTGTTTTTAGATTCCATATATATGCATTAACATATGGTATTTGTTTTTCTCTTTCTGACTTACTTCACTCTGTATGACAGACTCTAGGTCCAACTACCTCACTACAAATAACTCAGTTTTGTTTCTTTTTATGGCTGAGTAATATTCCATTGTGTATATGTGCCACATCTTCCTTATCCATTCATCCATCAATGGATGAGTCTCTAGGAATAAGACTCTTTACATTGCAAGTTGTCAAAAAACATAATATATCAATACTGAAAACAAATAAGAGTTTATTTTTTTCACATAAAATATCTGGAGTTAGACTTTTACTGGTATTGGTCACTGATGTCATTAAGGATCATTTTACTATTCTGTCATCCTCAATGTGACAGCTTTTCATCTGTAGGTATGTCACCTCATGGTGCCAATACAGCTGCTGCAGCATCTGGTATCATAACTGAACTCAAATGGAGGAAGTGAGGATATGGCCAGTACTTTTCACTCTCTGTAACTGTCCCCCTCTCCACTACTACCATAATTATTGTTATCTGGAAGATAAATATCTTTCCCAGAAGACCCACAGCATATTTCCCTTTAGAGCTCATTGCCCTGAAATGCTAATTCTTATTTGCAAAGGAGATTCAGAGGTAGGTAGTGGTGTTTTAGCTTATAGTGTGGAGTTATGTAAAGGCAAAAAAAAAAAAAAAAATAATTGAGAATAGCTTCAATGTGGCTAAATAAGGTCTACCATAGCATCTCTATTTCCTCTCCTCCCAGTCATTTCTAACCCACTGAACTATATCTTCAGCCCCCATTACTCTGTGACCTGCTGATGTCATCAATATTCTTCTAAAGTATACCCAATGGACACTCTTTAGCTGGTGCTCCTTAAATTCTTTGTTGTGTTTCCACTCTTGGTGACCCCTTGTTGAACTCTCTCATAAATTTCCTCCTGCATTTCTGGTTGCTCTTGTCTTTCTTGGTTTTCTCTTCCTCCATTCACCTGTTAAATGTCAATTTCCTTGGGTTTTGTTCCTGGCCTCTTTTCTCTTCTTTCTACACGATCTACACAGACTATCTCACATATGTCTAAGGCTGCCACCTGCATAGTAGTGATAACTAAAACTCTATTTTGAACTCAGATTTCTCCCTTGTGTCCCAGATCTACATACACAATTGCCTACTTTTACCTGAATTTTTAAGCCCGACCTTCCCCAAACAAATTTATTACATTCCTTAGAAAACACTCTGCTTCCTGTACTTCAAATTATTCATGATTCCCATCATCATCCAATGAAAACAAGAAAACAGGGAGTAACTTGGACTCCTCATTCTCTCACACACCCTATGTTAGGTGGAAGTTTAAGTAGTATGTAGTCTACTGACTAAATGTTTTTTACATCCATTTCTTCCTTTCTATCCTCACTTCTGCCTTAGTTTAGTCTTTTATAATTTTCACCTGCATTACAGCCTTAACTTACTATCTGGTTTTCTTCTAGTCTTACCATTTACATTCTGTATTACACATTTCCACTAACGTTTTTCCCCAAACTAGACTTTAATCAAGTGACCTTCTGTATTAGCCAGGGCCTCCCTTCCCCACCCCCATTGTCACACCTGGCCTATAAAGGAGAGCAACCATGGAGTTTTCAAGGATAGAGCAGGTATTCTCTAATGTATTTCTCAATGCCTTAGGGAATGAGTGTCTTCTGGGTTCTCTTGTGGAATGTAGGTGTGGGGTAAGTGTGCAGATTGCACATAATACATATCTCCTTAAGCCTTTGGATTCCCTTAAAGGCAGCCAAAGCTCATTAATGGCAGCTCACCATTGAATCTAAGTTTCAGCGAAATTGCCAACTAAGCTATTAGAGGCGCCTCTAGCTGATGAGCTAACACATTAAATCCAATGTCTCTAGTACACACAGGTATACTAATGAATTCATCCTGATCTTGTGTTATCTTCCATTTTCCTTGGTCTAACACTTTTAGAATCGACTCCTACACATATTTTCCGGGTTTCTGCCAATGTACATAAGCAAAGTCTTGCAACGTTTTGGTGTATAAGCTATTTTCTCCTGGGTCATAGTATGTACCTGTTCTCCATGAGATTTCATGTTGAGATTTCATCGTAGTTGTAGGTCTAGTAGCAACAACGTGGGGGTGGTTGTGGGGACTCTTGAGAAGAATGGGCATCCCTCTTGAGTGTATCTGCCCTGGGTGAGCTTATCACAGGGTTTTCAAGCAGAGGAAGGCTACTCTGCTCAAACATTGTAAGGCAAGTTACTTTCATTGGCAAAGGAGACCCAGAGCGACTTGGGATTTAAGAATGTCAGTTTTATCTGGGTCCAACCAGATGTCTCTGAATTTTCAGGATCCCATACTTTCCCAGTCAATGCCCTGACATTCACATAAGAAACATATGTGGTTGTGAGTCAACTGTTGTTGTAAATTTAAAAACTGGACAATTAAACATTATATTCATTTTTAACAATAGCAGCCAATAGCTCTATTTAATAAGAGAATCTAGTTCTCAAACCTTGACTTAGGCTGAGAGTTAAAGTACCTCCACTCTTTATTTCCTTTCTGTAAGCATTCTAATGCACTCAGGAGAATCCATCCCACATCCCAGTCATTCTAGTCATCCTTCGATTATCGTCATAAGAGTCAAGTGCCACAGCCACTTGAGCTTCTAAGGCACATGCTTCAGTTGACATCTCATCACAATTATCAAGGTGATAGCTTGAGTAACTGTGATGACACTGCATGCCACAGATCACTACCATCCCACTTCGCATCCGCAAGGAGCTCAGCACTCAGCTGAAGCCCAGAGGCATGACCCAACCAATCTCAAATCCCATCTTTCTGGCTCTATCTCCTGGGATCTCTCCCACTACCAATTCTGAGTCATTTGGGATCTAAGCAGAAGATATAAACAACACAATAATTTGAACAAAAAGAGTTCAACATAAAGAATTATTAACTCTAACAGGGGACTGGAGTAAGTGGACTGGCAGATATAAGGAGTACAGGGAGTAGCCACTGCCTGGAGGGCTGAAATAGAATTTTCAAGGTTGGAATGAATCTGTAAGAGTACCGTCATCCCAACAAGGCTGATATCTAGCCCTCACTGAAGAGGGTGTGAACATGGGCCAGGCAAGTTTGCCGAGAGCTTCTAATGGTAGGACTCTCTGGAAAGCCATTTACTGGAATACCCAGAAGCCTACCATAAAAATTTATCAGAATCTGGGAATAAAGCCCTTCCTCATCCATGGTCTCTCCAGCATCCTCTGTGGATGAGCCCTAGGATCATGCCGGTTGTCAATGGAGAAATTTTCCAGTATCACAAGCAGGGCCATGAGGGGTAGATTTGGAGCCGAGTAGCAATAGATTGATAATGGCACATCTGGATCTTCTCCTTCAGGATAATCTTCAGAATCCTTGGGATGACATAGAAGGGTGGCATTATCTTCCAGCCATGTTAATCTTTTTGGACTCTCCTAAGAAGAGCCATATTCTTCCCTCCATGCCTTTGCATATGGTTTTCTCTCAATACCTTAACTCCCACGTTGTCAACCTGGTCATCTCGTATGTGTCCTGCTGGGCTCTGCTCAGGGAACACATTTTCAAAGAAACCTTTCAATAAGTACTAAGTAACTGTTGACTAAATAACCCCCACCTCATCCTGAGGCTGAACTGAGTGTTCCTCATCTATGATACCTTATGCATTCCCCTAGAATAGAATTAATGGAACCATATAATGGTGGGTGATCTTCTTTATTTCTCCTGTGATACTCTAAACTCACCAACGTCAAGAATTGGGTCTGGCTCATTTTCATAGTATCTGCACCTCACATCATGTCTGGGATACAGTGAACTCAGTGGATACAAAGATAACTATAAAAAAGAGACAGTCCAGGGGCTTCCCTGGTGGCGCAGTGGTTGAGAGTCCATCTGCCGATTCAGGGGATGCAGGTTCGTGCCTCGGTCCGGGAGGATCCCACATGCCGCGGAGCGGCTGGGTCCGTGAGCCGTGGCCGCTGAGCCTGCGCGTCCGGAGGCTGTGCTCTGCAACGGAAGAGGCCACAACAGTGAGAGACCCGTGTACCGAAAAGAAAAAAAAAGAGACAGCCCACGTTATTATTATCATTATTATTATTTTCAAAAAATAAAAATCTTGATGTAATATCAATGTAAATAAAAATCTTGATGTAATATCAATGTTTCCTTACAGAATATCAAGTCTTAAGGGAGAATAATGAATAATTTACTCAATGGCTAATTTGCCCATGCTGCTTTGAGATACAGTTTTTATCATGTCAAAAAATATTTTTAAAAATAAATAATATAAATCACTTTGGGGGCCTTCCCTGGTGGCGCAGTGGTTAAGACTACACACTCCCAATGCAGGGGACCTGGGTTTGATCCCTGGTCAGGGAACTAGATCCCACATGCCACAACTAAGCGTTCTCATGCCACAACTAAGGAGTCTTCCTGCCACAACTAAGACCCGGCGCAACCAAATAAATAAAATAAATCACTTTGGGGATCTAAAAGTAGTTTATTTGCTGTAGTTAGTGATGTAAAATTTTATTTTAATTAAATAATTTTTGTGATGCTAGTAGGCAGGAGGCTAAGAAGAAATGTTTTATTTAACTACACAGATCCAAAACATTTCTCACATGAGTCTTTTTAATTGCTTTTTTTTTTTTTTTTTTTTTGCGGTACACGGGCCTCTCACTGTTGTGGCCTCTCCCGTTGCGGAGCACAGGCTCCGGACGCACAGGCTCAGCAGCCATGGCTCACGGGTCTAGCTGCTCCGCGGCATGTGGGATCTTCCCGGACCGGGGCACGAACCCGTGTCCCCTGCATCGGCAGGCGGACTTTCAACCACTGCGCCACCAGGGAAGCCCTTAATTGCATTTTTAAAAGAAATCAGTTTCACAGGGATGTTGTATATAGAGAACATTGAGAGAGAGAGAGAATTAGGGCATAATTCAGACAATTGAACGTGTACTTTTTGAAGCCTCAGTCCTGAACCTCTTACATAATTCTCTTCAGTGTGTGGGATTTTCAAGTGTATTGAGGACATGGTGGAAAAAAGGTAATGTACCATTTCCAGTAACTACCAAGTTTGGAGTTAGTAGTACTTTAACTATAAAGTCGCTGCAATGAACCACAGAGAACAGTCCATCGGTCCCAGGTAAATTGCGAGGTCAGTCAAAACACACGGAGTGTTTAGCACCTTGAAAGGTTTAAGTTCATGAGAATTTTTCTGGAAACTTGTGAAATGGTGAGGGGTTTCAGAACATGTAGAACACACGGGCAAAAGCTGTTCTGCCTTTTCTTCTTTTAAGAAGAAAAACCATGTGAAGAAATACTATGTGTGACTTAATGGTAGTGACAGAAGTGGTGAGGCATAATTCAGTTTAGGAAAGTTTTCCAAGTTTATAGCTCACTTTACATCTTTCCCAGAAGTTCAGATGTTCTGTGAAAAAAAAATTTTTTTTGGTAATTATTTAAAAGAATGTGAATATGGTTGGCTATTTTCAACACAGAAGAAAAACAATTGATTATAGGCTGTTTTGAATATTGTCTGACCTGGCAAAGAGTTAGTTTCTGAAAATAATCCCAGCCCTAGTGCTTTCCAGTAAATAACTTGTAAAAGGAGAGCAACCCAAGCCCAATTTCTATTTATTTTATGTGATGGCTTAATAAGAGAGGAATTCCAGCTTTGCAATGTCCTGTGCTGTTCCTTCTATAGTCTTGTCCAGATGCTGATTGCAAACATCCTTCAGATTCTTTTTCTTTTGTAGCCATTTTTTTTTTTGGAGAAATATAATTGGGGGAGCAAATTCTCAAAGATAAAACTCAGTAAGGGTAAGAAAAAACACAAGATAGTATTTTGCTTCACCACTTCTCCTTCCTCACCCATATCACAAGAAAAAAACATTGTCCTGAAATAAATAAGCAACATCAATGACAACTAACTTGGAGGGTTCTGATTTCCTTCTCTGCTGTTCCTGCTTAGAGAGTTGCTTCTCTCCTTATAGTATTTTCTAATTTCTGCTGGCTTTAGAGATGTCTCTTTCTCTTTACCTCCAGGCCCTCTGCTCCCTGAGGCTTTCTTTGTGCTTTTTCAAGTCTCTATTGTTTCTCAGGCTCCTTTCCCCCACATCTAATCCTGGAGAGCAGTGACAGCCACTGGCATGTTTCAGAGTTTGTGTGAAATTCATCTGTGCTGTGGAAGGAAGCCCTTTTGCATTCTTCCTCCCTAGTTTGATATCTGAAAGGCAGAAACTGGAGAAAAGGGTTAAGCAGGATTCCCAATCGCAGTCACGGACGTCTATTGAGGTCTCACTGCGAGCCAGGCACTATTGTAAGCGCTTTGCATGTGAGAGCTCACTTAACTCACATAGCAATCCTATATATGGCACATTTATAGTATATTCCCATCGTACAGATGAAAAGAAGCTGAGCCCAGAGACCTTAGGTAACTTGCTCAAGTCTAGGATGTTTTGGAGTTATGATTCAGGCCCAGGAAATGTGGTCTCAGAATCTGCTCTCTTAACGATGAGGCTATAGAATTAATATTTCATGTTGTAACTTCCTGAGCCAAAGTCCTTTCCTCCTCGTTGCACTTCCTGTGGTAACAGTCTTAAGCAGTTACCGTTCACTACAAGTAAGACGAGATCACCAGACTGGAACCCTCAGTGGTCTGACATCACCTTGACACTATGTGAAGGAACACATGTGCATCTGGAAGTAATACGGACTTTTACTACGCACTATAGTCTGATCGGCTTTGCTGGATTAAATAAATGAGTACAATTTGTACTTGGAACCAGCTTCCCTTTTTCTGGTTTCTTGGCCTGACGGCTCTGGATAGCCTGTGTGCGTTTTTTTTTAACCTGGCCATGCTGATTGGGGGATGTGAATGTCCATCACCTGTGGTATCAGTGTGTTTTCAGGCCTTTCACAGGCTCCTAGTGGCAGCAACCCAAAAACCCTTCCTCTCCTTTACCACCAGTGGCCTCTTGCTCTCTTGTCTCATCAGACAAATATGTTCGCTGCTCTACTATTTCTGACTACATAGTCCGTGATGAGTAGAACATTTCACCTTTCAACATAAACACGTAATATTTGCTCTGCTTTAGTAAGAGTACCCCAAAACAGAATTTAAAAGTTTTGCATGGAAATTTGATATCTGTTTGGGTTTATTTCACCAATTTTTTGTTTCTCTTTTTTGTTAATTAAGAGTTCTAAGTAAAGTGGAATTGTGTTTTCAATTTATTGGGCCTGATGAATAGATATCGTCCTGTGTGTTCCTTTCTGCATTTCCCAGGTAGACTTCCTAAGAAAATACTGGTAAATAACTGGGGGATTTAATGGTGATGGTTGTGGTGTCTGTGGGGTTTCAGATTTATGTCCCCTGAACATTCTCAACAATCACATTGTCAACTCCTCCCGGGGCAAGTTGATGCAGAACACAAGTAGCTGGTTATTATCTCTGATCTTCAGATCATAATTACTCCAGAACAAATTAAAGAATACCTGGAAGTTCAGGCCTTCTCTGATGTTTATAGCTTTAGCCTAAGAAAATCTAAGGGAAAAAAATGCTAAATTTGATCTGAACCTAAGGGAAAGAGAAAATCTTGTATTTCTAATTAAATTGCTGAGCTGGTTTCCAATCAATACACACCTGAAAAAGATTTGAAACAAAAGAAAATTAATATTTGCTTTGGTCTTGCTAGCTCCTTTTTCATCTTTTTTTTGGCAGGGGGGTTGGTGTTTAAAGCAAAGGGGAGAGTCTCATTTAGATGATACACAGTGTCAGGGGTAATAATGAATTTGCCTGCAATCAGAAACATCTCACCTATTGACTTAGTGGATGCAAAATCATACCTGGTTGTGTAGCAATTCTTTCTGTATTGCTCCATATAACTGAACACGAGTGAGTTATATTCTGTATATATAGCCACAGGAAAGATCACAAATTAAGATGAGGAGGCAGGTTGCCCACTATGAGTTTCTAAAAGGCTGAGAGATTAATTCCATAGATACTACATCTGAAAACCAGTAGTGTTCAGAATATTTCTTTATGGAAAAAATATGAATATATTTTTCAGAAGATGTCCTAAAATGTATAAAAGGAACTTCAGGTACCCTTGAAAATAAATGTTGCTTCTATAATTTTAACCCCTCCAGGACCACTTCTGGGCATTCTGTGAGTTAAGATGCTGAGACACAGTTTCAGTGATTCTTGACATTCTGACTGCAACTGAACATTTCAAGTTCAGATGATGAGAAAGTTCTCTGTAACACAGGTTTACAACTGGATACATATCAAGACTCTCTGGTTACACAGAAAAGAAGAGGCAACATTGCTCTATCACAGTAGTGGGCCCATTCAAAATTGGCTTGAAATAGGGGCTGCTTTTAGATTTTCAGTGTATATGATTTAGAGTATAAATTACAACTTCAGTTGGGATTTGAGGAGTGCATCTGCCAATCTGATGCCCCATTGTGAACACTTTGAAACTGACAGCTCTTCTTTGTTGTTTTTAGCTACCACTGATCTGGAATTTATTTATTTTCATTTACCTACTGCGAAACTTTTCAAAAACAGAAGAATAGAGGGAATATTATAATGAGCTCACAGGTACGTGTCACTCAGCTCTTCATTTTGCCAATGGAATTGGATCTTGTATTTGTCTGTCTTGTCTTACACTGGTTTAGAGAATACAGAAATTCTTTGGAATCTCTCTTCCTATCAAACAGCCCTAAAAGAGGTGAAGTCATCACCACTGATGAGTTCCTTCTTTGTAGCTATCCAGCTCCTAATGCCTGACATCTTCTCTCTTAATGCAGTCATTTCCAGATGTTCCATTTTTCACAGTACCTTTTTTTTTTTTTTTTTCTTTTTGGCACAATTCTTCTTTGTCTCATGCCTAGTTAGAGTTCACACATGCATTGGGAGCAGTCGTGAGGTCTGGTGTGTCCCTGAGGACAGACGCAAAACCAGGGCGCCAGACGTGTGCACAAACTCCTTTGCAGAGATACCCATGGCCTGGAATGAGGCAGAGGGAGAGCTCAAAGATGGAAACTGCAAGCCTCAGGCTTTGGTAAGTATTTCAATAAGCCCCTAGATGTGTGTTAAATTAGATGCCTGCTCCTCAGGCTGAGGCTTTAAGGCAAGCAATTAGGTCTCTTTCACAGAAGGACAATGCTTTTCAGTTGGCTGCCTCTGTGCTGGGCCCAGGGGTGTAGTCAGGTCTCAGAGAGCCCTTTAAGAACCATTTCTCAGTTTGCTGCAGCCTTGTGGGCCTTATGAATGCAAGACCCATTGGCTTTCAAAGCTAGACGTTTTGAGGGCGCATCTCTCAGGTGCAAATCTTAAAAGCTGAGGTGAAAGAATTAGGGTTCAAACCAGTCGCTCCTCAGGGGTTTTGCATTCCCTTCATACTGTGTGTTGCCACTCCAGGGCTGAGGTTTATGGCAAGAGTGTGTCTCAACCTCTCCTACCCATTTCGATGTAGTTTTTTCTCATCTACGTGATGTACAGGAGTTGCTCAGCTTGTTTTAGGGCTTCTTTCAGAGGAAATTGTTCTGTATGTAGCTGTAGATTTGGTGTGTCTGTGGGACGAGGTGAGTTCAGCAGCTTCCTACATTGCTGACTTGAACCAGAAATCTCAAGTTTTCTTTTGCATCCAGTCATCACTAAAGGTTGCTTGTCATAGTAGAAGAAGCCTTTCCAGATGTCTATTTTCTATCTGTCCCAAATGTTTCTGCTTCTCTGTTTCTGATTATAAGATCTGAGGTTTACCCAGTGACTTTGGAATAGCCGTTGACATAATGGCAAGTAGTTACACTTTACTACTACTATCAAAACTACATTACAGAGTGGAAAATGGTAAAAGAGATAAAAAGCAAGATGAAAAACCAAAATTGGTGTATTACTTGCTGTGCATCCTGTGCATATGGATTCCCTCTACTCTGGGATGAGACCTGCTTTTAGACATCAATAATATAAACAATGACTCACTCAAAGAGGATTTGTCCATTTTATAATGCTGCCTGGAGGCACGAAAAGGAGAAACAAATAAGAATGTGTAAGACTCACCCATAACCAAGAAAGAACATGTCCCAGGTCTTCCTTTTACAGACATGGCAGGATGTGGTGCTCTGCTCTCTTGATCATGTTTACTGTCCCCACAAGAGGGGTGATAATTGTTTCTCTGCCCCTTTGTTCCCCTTTCCCCATCTTACCATCTCTCCAAGAATGATGGGAGTCCTTCAGTAATATTGCTTCAGAAGCTTGCTAAGAGTGGCAAACAACGGTAGCAAGAGGAAGCTGCCCCCCTGCAAACTCCATTTATTGTAAATAATGTGAAGAAACAGGACTATTAGATCTCCTGGCTTGAATTCAAGGGCCAGCAGTATAAAGGGGAAACTGAGTGTTGAACACATGGTATAGCATCAGACTGAAGCTGAGACACTGGAAGAAAAGGAAGGAGTGTCTTTTTTCAGGCTGATATAACAGAACACCATAGTCTGGGTGACATATAAATAACAGACATTTATTTCTCAGAGTTCTGGAGGTAGGAAGTCTAAGGTCAACATGCCAGCATGTTAGGTTCTGGTGAGAACCCTCTTCTGGGTTGCAGATGACCATTTTCTCATTGTAGCCTCACATGGTGGAGATAGCAATCATCTCTCTAGTGTCTTTTCTAATAAGGACACTAATCCCATTCACGAGGGTTCCACCCTCATGACTTAATCACCTCAGAAAGGCCCAACCTCTTAATTTCATCCCATTGTGGGTTAGGATTTCAACATATAAATTTGGGGGGGGACATTTATATGCTGTTATTGAGCTTCCTTCTCACTCTGGCTGATACCTTTGTATCTTTTTTTGAGATCCAGAAGGAACAGAGATAACTTATCCTAGACATATCTTTGCAGAATTATGTTAAACTTTTCTCAAAAACATAATAAATGCTCATTGATGAAAATGTATAGAAATGAAAAAGAACATATATGACACAAAAATCACTCTAATTCCAACATTCAAAGGAATCCCTGTATTAACTCTTGCTAAGAATCTCAAAACTCGATGACTTAAAAAAGTAATAATTTATTAATGCTTCTGGGTTTACAAGTCAGCTGGGAAGTAATTCTGATTTGGACTGGGTTTGGCTGATCTTGGCTGGGCTCATTTTTGCAACTCTCATTAGCTGATGGGGCAGTTGGGGTCCTCTGGGGACTTCCTAGAATCTGGTTGGTCTAGGATGGCCTCAGCTTGGATGATTTGTCTCTGTTTCACGTGGTCTCCCATCTTCCAGGAGGCTGACCCAGATTTATTGTTCTCCTGGCAGAAGTAGCATTCTGAGAGGGAAGGGAGAAATGATCAAGGACTCTTGAGGCCTAGGCTTATAGCTGGCACAGTGTTAACTCAGCTGAATTCTACTGAATATTAAAGAGTAAGAAAATAACCTTTAATTCTTGGTGGTAGGAGCTCCAAAGACACATTGTAAAGGGAAGGGCAGAAAATTGAGGCTCTTTTTACAATTAATGAGCTACAACTCCTTTAAATTTGTGTGTATATAGATAGAAAGATAGGTAAGTAGAGAGATATTTATATGTAGAGACAGATGTACTTTTAAAATTCAAATCTAATAATAAAGTTATAAAATTTTATATACATGAAATATATGTATATGTAGCTATGTGTTTTATATATATTAATCATTATGTACATTATAATACCATATAAGTGTGTAATTGTATAATGTGTAATACATATTATTTATAATATAATTATAAATAATATAAAAAATTTACAAACTAGGATTATAGAACGTAATATTCTGAATTTATTTCATGTTCTTCCAGAACTATTTCTTATTTTATAAAATAATGTTTGAAAATATTAATCTAGTGGTACAAATACCTAATTGTACAAATAAACTATATTTTTAACTAACAGCCACTTTATTTCATTTAGTTTTTTGAAACGTTCACTCTGTTTTAATTATACTTTATGGTAAAAAAAAAGCAATGAGCAATAAATTCTCTTCAAAATAGAATTAAATAATTTTGTAACAGTGATAAAACATGAAAGGCAATGATCAAAAATATATAAAAAGATATTTTTATAACTTAAAAATATAACATATTAAATAAAGAATTCATGAGTTATCTTAAACAATAATAAAATCCCAATCATACTAAGTAATTCTGGGAAACAGTGAGGAATGAAGTGAAATTATGCGTGTCTCCTTGTCTTGCATGAGAAAGGGCTCTACACAATATCTTTGTATATAATTCTACTCTAAAGTCCATAGCGTAGAGAAACCCTCACATATAATGCCATACAGATATACAAAAGTGTCACAATGGCTTTATTTATAATGATAACAAGGCTGGAAACATTCAAAATGCCCATCAACAAGAGAATAGAAAAATGTGTTATATGTAGCAACAAAAACTAATGAACTCCAACAGTAGTTAGGGCAGGGCTCTGATACCAGACTGCCTGGGTTCATACATAGCTCCAGCTCTTAAAATCTGCCTGACCACTAGCAACATACTTACTCCTTAGCGCATATTCCATATTCCATTTTCCTCATCCCAAAAGTTGAGAATAATACCTCATTGTTTCTTGTAAACAATAATTATAAACACATGTGAATTATTTATAATAGTCCCTCGCACGTAGCTCTTCAGGAAGGGTTTTTTGTTTGTTTTCCTTTGGGGTTTTTTTTTTTTTCCCTCAGATGTGGAAGAAACACATTTTTTCATTGCAAATCAAAAAATTTCTAGGTGGTGTCTTTTTACCCATCTTTCTTTGGGTATAATTGCTCCCTCCTTGGACCTTTGTAGTGACTCTTCCTTCTGCCTTCCCCTTTATCCATTTAGCTCTTCATGTATTTTCTCAAATTTCACCTTCTCAGTGAAGCTACACTGACAATGTTACTTAGAATTGCAGACCCAATCTCCACTGCTGGTAGTTCCGATTTCCCTTACTCTGCTCAATTTTCATCCCCCACCTCATCTCCTAAAGTACTGTGTATTCCATTTTTAATTAAGCTTTTTTTTTTGCTGTGCGCGGGCCTCTCACTGTTGTGGCCTCTCCCGTTGCGGAGCACAGGCTCCGGACGCACAGGCCCAGCAGCCATGGCTCATGGGCCCAGCCGCTCCGCGGCATGTGGGATCTTCCCGGACCGGGGCACGAACCCGTGTTCCCTAGCATCGGCAGGCGGACTCTCAACCACTGCACCACCAGGGAAGCCCAACCACTGCACCACCAGGGAAGCCCAAGCTTATTGTTTACTACCTGTCCTTTCTCACTAGAATCCAAGCTCCTCATGGGCTGGAATTTTTGTTTATTTTATTTGATGCGGATTCAGAAAACTAGAGCAGTGTCCGGCACATAACAGGAACTCAAATATTTTGTTGAATGAGTAGTTTTGAATTCTCACCTAATAACTATCTGGCTTACAGACTTGGGAAAGTCACTTAACCGTTTGAGCCTCAGTTTCCTTACCTGTTTTTTGGAGAGGAGAACACCTGTGTTTGAGGTTTGTTGTAATGATCCAAGCTGATATCTTGGATGTACTCAGTACAGTTCTGACACACTTATGGGGAGCAGAAAAGGCTGCTGTTCTTCTCTTCCCCTTCTGCTCTTTTCCCTCCATTATTGTCATCATCAGTTTCCATTAAAATTACTGAGCTGCTTACTAAATCTTTTAATTTTTAAATAATGCACATTTTGGGCTTCCTTGGTGGCGCAGTGGTTGAGAGTCCGCCTGCCGCTGCAGGGGACATGGGTTTGTGCCCCGATCCAGGAAGATCCCACATGCCGCGGAGCGGCTGGGCCCGTGAGCCATGGCCGCTGAGCCTGCGTGTCCGGAGCCTGTGCTCCGCAACGGGAGAGGCCACAACAGTGAGAGGCCCGCGTACCGCAAAAAAAACCACACTTTGAAGTAATTAAAATCTCAAAAGTGGCATGGACTAAGGGCTAAACGTTCAGAGGAAGGACATGCTGTTGGGGATCAGGGATGGTGAAGACAGGGAGAGTCCCTAGAGGAAGATGGAAGCCTGAGAGTGGAAGATCAGTGAGTTTGGAGAGCCTGTGTTTAGGCTTAGGCATTGCTCATGACCAACTGAATGCCTTGCCAGGGCTTAGCTTCTCTCAGTTTGGTTACACATATGAAAATCGGGGATCATAGTATCTTCTTTTTGAGTTTGAATGGAGAATTACATGAGGTAATTTTTGTAAAAGCATCTGGACTGGGCTGTCACATAGTAGAGCTTGAAAAAAGTTAGTTGGATCTGAGGAGACACTTGATCCTTACCTAGGTGAGGAGAATTTCAACATTTAGAGATGATGGAAATAAAGGAGGGAAAAAGAGAAAGTTATAGATGCAATGAGATCCAAGACATAGATGGAAAATATCTTGGGATCATTGATTTAGCCTTTATAAGCATCTATAAGAATTTATCAGCATAAAAACATTGATTTTAGCCAGAGAATAGGAAGTCTTCACTTTCATGTAAATGTTTGAAATTATTCAGTGGTCAGTGGTAAACCTTGAGAGCAGTTTGAGCATGAAATTAATAAGATGGGAACTATGCTTTAGTGAGATTGATTAATATGACAGCAAATGTGCAAGCTCCATTGGAAGAGAAGAGACTCCAGGCAGTGAGACCAACCCCTACTGGGTGCCTGGCGCTTAACCAATATTTGCTGAATTAATTGAATATTAAAGAATGTATTTGCATTTTGTTAGGTGCACTATTCACCATTCTAATTGGTGTCTAGAGACATTGTGCACATGACAATTCTTTGCTTACTCTTTCCATCTCTGATGCATGTAATGGGAATGAAGAAAATGGACATTTCCAGTGACTCTCAGGACTGACAGACTGTCTCCTCTTTGCCTTATTTGAAATGCAGAGATTGAAAGTCAAATTTAAAGGATAGAGAAGATTGCATTAAGTCATTAAATAAAACGTCCCTTGAGGCTGCAACTCTGTTGGGATGTAAATAGCCACTTGTCAGCAATGTGGGCTTAACCACCTTAAACATTTTCTTTTTCTTTTTTGGCCTAACAAAATGATGGCTCTTGCAAAATGGAGCAGGCTTCTGGTTTGAAGTGATCTTTGGTTGACACTTGTGTGCCCTAGTGGATCCGGCATCCCACTTGGTGAGTGGGCGCTCAGCCAACTTGCGAATGGGCGTGAATTGATTATGCAGGATGTCAGGCTAGTAAAGTTGAAATGGCCGTCTGTCCTCAGCTTCTGTGCTGGCCACTGAAGGGATGGGCTGTCAGGAGTCCAGCTTTCAGCTCAATTAATTCCAAAAAATAAGAATTAGCTTCTGCAGTGAACTGCAGCAAGTTAATATGCCTCGGAAATCAGAGTAGGTATTCTTCCAAGAGAAAAAGCAGAATCTTTCACTTTATGGCTGTTTCTGTATAAAGGGAAAGACTCTACAATGAAAAAAAAAAAAAAGTCACTCACCCCCCAGGTTTTGTTATTTTACTTTCTCTCTCCCTGGAATGGGTGTGGTTCTAAGTAATAGCTGAATTTTACTCATGTTTTCTAAGAGAGTAAGGAAGTCTAGGGCACTGTCATTTCTAAGTCTTCTTTTTATTTTTTCCTCTGTTTGATTAAAAAAAATAATCTAAAGGCGCAGATCAGATCAAAACTTACGTTGTTGGTGCATGAAGCCAAATGTTCCAGTGCTGATGGTTCCTGGATTGGCTCTCTAAATGTTGGGTCTCTTCAGGTTTTTTCTGAAGAGTCCAATAGCAGAAACTTATTTCGTCTAGAGACCAATTTGTGTGTTGGTCTCTTGGGTTTGTATTGTATTAAAATGATTCCATCAGAGAGTAAACTGCTGAAGGGCAGAGTCTCTCCCTTTCTCATGGACATGCCTCTGGTCACTAGCATTAAGTCTGGCATTTGCCAGGTGCTCAGTAAATATTTTTTAAATCAGTGTATGAAACTCATTATGTAGGATCTGTTTGGAAGGGTTCAGGGGACACAGAAGAGATGGGGAAGAGAAATGCGATTCACTGAATCTTTATACATACATGGGTATTCCTTACCCAGCTTTTAATTAGCAGCTTAGATGTCACCGTCTTCATTCAGCAAAGCCTTCGTAATCATTCAGGTCTGGTTTACTTATCCCTCGTATATGTCCCCACCTACCTGTCAAGTGTATTCTTATGATTGCTCTTTTATGGGCTATGCCTCCCCACCGGACTGCAAAACCCATGAGGGTGGGAAGAGCATTTTCCTGTTCACTACTGTAGCCCAAGGGCCTGTGATATTGCCTACTTCTTCAGTCTCTACAGTGGGTTGTTTGGTTTCATTTTTACCATGTTTCCGTGATGGAAGCATTAAATTCAGGCCAGAAAAGTGAGGTTCATAGCTTACATGACTTACTAAAATCAAGAATCTTATAAATGGCAGAGCCTGAATTAAATCCAGATCTAGCCCGGTCTATATTTTTTCATCTATATAACACTGCTGTGCTACTCTATGATAGTGATGGTTTGGTGCCTCGAGCGTGTGAAGCGTTCACTCAAGGAGAAAAATGTTGCTAGAGGTATGTTTAGGGAAGCCCACAGATCTGCCGCCTGAGATATAGAAGCTTCCAGTCTTATGTTGACCATTCCTGATATAGCAATGTTGCTCCTGTCTCTTGCAACTGCATCTCCATAGCTTTATGTTTGTTTTCAATATTTCATTTATAAAAGTAGATTCAGTGCCTGGACATCTGGGTATATAGGCAAACAATAAGATATCATACATTTCAATTTCAACATGAGCCAGAGGGACTATCTGTCAAATCAGGCAAAAGCCTGTCTGGAAAGAAGGGATAAAATTTTAGCAAGAGAATATATTAAAAAACAGATGGAATTGGGAAATACGTACAAGTACAAATCATACATACAGTACCTCTGCTGCCCCTAACTATATTGTGGAAGCGTAGACTACAGATTCCTAAAGCCAGTCTAAGGACAAAATGAAAGAAAAGTGGACAAACATCCTCAGGGTAACTTTAAGTTAGTCAGTTAAGTCTTTTTCTAGTGCTCTCTGCTGCATGGTCAGAGTCTTGGGAGACAAGAAACAAAGTTTCAGAATTATTTATTAGACAAATAAGCAAAGAAGGTAGAGGAATGGCCAGGGAGACATAGAACACCTTCAGGCTAATGTTACGCAGGGCTACTGTCTTTAGTAAGGTGGAAGAAAAGTTTAAAAAAAAAATGTTTTAATTATGTCCTCTGCCTATAATCCATGGCATTTTTTGAAAAATCTTCAAAGATATTTCAAACCTCTCCATTTATTAGCGTCTTGGAATAAACATGGCTGAAAACGAATTCTTTATTTTCAGTCTTTGTCTTGATGATGCATAAGACAAGGGATCCAGATTGATAAGACTTTTTTTTTCTTTCATATAAAGCACTTTTTCTTTTTTTCACCTCTGCCTCATACATTACTTGGCTGATAGGAAACTTTAAAGGTTATTTAGCCCAACGTTTTGCTTCAAAGATCAGAGGTTTAAACATTTGACATTAAGCAACTCTGCACCATGCTCCGCTATCCTTGACCCTTAGAAAAAGTTCCAGATTTAGCGTTGGTTTCACAGCCGAGATGCCATCATTTACCGGCCTGATAGTCCTTCCCAGAGGGTCAAATTCTACCAGAGGTTGGTCAGCTTTCAGCTTTCCTTGGATTATGTCACTCAAAGCCTTTCTTTACCTCTTAAACCAAGTTAAGATGGTGTTACTAGGGCAGTACTACAGATTTCCACTCCCCAATTTATAATGTTAAATATCTATTTCTCTATCTACAATAATTATTGAGGTACAGTAGGAATAGGCACCTGTAGGCACAATAGGAAAAGAGAAATATAATAATGCATAGTTTTTATTACATTCATGTATAAGAGGGGCATGGGGGAAAGTTGGTTGGGGGGGGCATATGGGAATTCGTTGTACCACTTTTTAAATTTTTTGTAAATCTAAAACTAAAAAAATAAAGTATATTTTGTAAACAAATAAGAAAGTAAATAAGTAAATAAATAAAGGCCACAGTCTGCAGGTTTTCTGCTACCTACATTTTCCCTGGTCCCTTAAGTGTTTTATTCTAGGTCCAAAGCCGCTTAGCTAACTGAAATCCCATAGTTGATACCTACAGGTAGAAAAAAACCTGTTAGTTCTCTTGTAGACTAAATAGAAACCTCAATCCCTTAGTGCTTAGAGCTACCTTTAGGTAATATTCTGCAGAAAAGAAAAGGAAAGGAACTAACAACAAAAAATGGTTGGGTCTTGTTTGAGTAACATGGCCTCTGAATAATTCTACCTTAAATCTTGTAGGAAGCATAGATTCCCTGAGGCCAGCATTTATAGTGATTCTTTCACTCTCTGCAGTTTCCAAGTAGGATAAATTTTATGTGCAGTTATGGAGAAGAAAAATTATGTTTTTACAGGGATCACACTTTGTAATGATTATGAACCAAAAAACCTAAAATTAGTTTGTGGCCTAACAACAAAAAAACAGGGAGTATGATTTAGAAAGAGAATGACAAAAAAAATCGTTGTTGTTTTATTTTATGTTCAGAAAATGAACACATCGATGCTTAATGTTATGGAGCGATATAAACCAGCTTCAGCTATTTCTCTTGAGGAAAGTGATGAACTGGCTGAAAGTAAAAGGGATGCAAAACAAGTAGCACAGCTAACTGACATGTAGTTCGTGTGTCTGTGGATTATGTGCATCAGAGATGTTTTCTTTTGTTCGTATTTACCAATACATTATTTAGAAATATTATGAGCTCGTATCCAGAATTATGCTTCTAAAAGAAATCTGCAGTGAGAGCAAGAAACCATAGCATATTAAATTCATAGGATGTGGAGAAGTTACTAAATCATTTTTTATTAAGGCTAGATTTCCCCCCTTTTCTTTGACACAGTGATATATGCATGCCACTAAATATCATAAACCCAATATTTGGGTGCATGTGGATGAAAGTAAAAATATTCAGCTATTCATAAAAATTATTTCCTAAGGCATACATTCAAGTGGGGGATTAGTTCAATCTGAGCTCTATTCTTTTAAAAGGAACATTAAAAGGCAAAGTCCTTGCTGCTAAAGTCACCTTCCTCCATCTCCCTACTTTGCCTCTCTCAGCTGGAAAACTACCTCAATTCTCTATTCTATTTGGGGTGACGAGACCTCCTGATCTTGTGACTAAAGGAAAAGCTGGAAATGTTCTTATTTACTCTTGTACAGAGTCAGCCATTTTGAACACATTTGTATTCACAGGGCTGTTCTCAGTCAGACCAGGCTGCATTCCACACGCTGTGTCTCTGATGCTCCAATGAGCAACTGCTCCTGCAGCCGGTCCTGGTGCAGCTGAGTTACCTTCACAACCATCTCTCGCGCGATATGTAGCCGGAGGACATACCTTAGACTTGGGAATTGTGCTTTGTGCAGGCTCTCCCCCTTGTGTTTCCTTGAAGATGTGAGCAAAGGAGAATACGAAATGGGGCATTTTGGTCACATTAATAAACACAGACATGGATCTTGTGAGCGGTACATAGTAAATGAAAAACAACCAAAATTAGCTTTGGCTAATTATGTAATGACTGTGAGTGAATCTCCTCCCTCTCTTCCAAAACTCTATTTTCTCTCTTATGTTCTTAAGAAAGACATTTGAATTCAGGTTCCCTGTATGGCAGTGGTGATTTCACATATATAATCTAATTTTTTACCACAGAAATATAGTTTTCCAAGAGTGTGTGTATGTATGTGTTTGCATAAAATGTCTCATAAACTTCTAAAAGTCCCAGGAGAAGTAGAAGTGGATATATATGCATCCTCCAACGGAAAAACAATTCTGAAGTTATTTACAGTACAAAGACCTTTTAATAGATTACAGGCTACATTTTTCTTAGGGAAAGATGTTAGGGATTGAAATACCACCCTCCTGCAGCATTATTGTGCACTTATGAATCTCTGAAAGAGGTGGTATGAAGTGGTGCTTAAAAGAACAAACTCTTGAACCACACTGTCTGCTTGAAACCCAGCTATACCACACCTCAGATTTGTGGCACCAGCAAAATTTTGTAACTTCCTTGTGCTGAAGTTTCCTCTCCTGTAAAAGGGGGATCTTAACAGTCCCTAACTCATAGAACTGCTGAGGCAGTTAAATGGATTTCCATGAATAACTTGCTTAGAACAGTGTCAGGCCCACAGTAAGTAAGGACTGAATAAGCAACAGCGACTATTACTCCTTTTGGGGACTTTCAGAAAAATGGGCTGTTTCACCTCAACCTCTACTCTCACAGTAACGATCTCAGTGTCACCATTTCACCAACTCGGAAAAAACAGCAGATGAGTTTATCCCAGATTCTTGAGGACATGCTGATGTGGCCATGTGGTCCTTGCCTTCAAGGAAATTGGAATACGATAGAAAATAAGATTTCCAGATACTAATATGACAAATGTATATCTTCCCAAACCGGTGAATATTTAAGTAGGAATAAAAATCTCTTAAATCACTCCAGGCAAATGGCACCAGAGCTTTAAAAACGTGAAAACCAAAGCAGAAAATTACCTAACTGTGAATGAATATTAGGACCTGCATGACTTGTTTTTAGTTCTTTCTTATTTAGCAATAACCCTTCTTCGTTCTGCTATAGAAAACACTGTTTTCCTTAATAGGCGTTAAACCAGCACTAATTCCTGCGGTTTCCTGATCAGTAGCAAAACGACTGCCTATATACATATTTTTTTCATGTTGGACTGGTGAGTTATTTCCCTTCTGATGCTGTTTTTATATTCAGGCCTTCTAGGTATCATTAGAAACCAAATTAAGAGTAATATATGTTCATGTTTAAAATAAGCCAAACTAAGCTATAAAATTTTAGATGCCTTTGAGTGTACCTAAAAGAATGTGACATCAGCAGTTATATAATTTTATTGCTGATGTTAAGTCTGTGACAAACTCTCAGCTACGGTTTGCTCTGGATGTCGGAAAAAGGAACCTTATGAATTTTAATGCCTTTTACTTTTGACATTGATTTATGTTTTATACAGCTGTACTTTTCTATACACTGATATAAATAAACAAGCATCCTTAATAGAACATTTGGAGAATGCCTTGTTCTAAAGTGTTACTTCTTAAACATCAGCTGGAGGTTGTTTAAGTAATAATATTCAAAGTGTATACACTTATCACAACAATTTGAAGTGACGTAAAGATGTCTATAAATGTTTGTGTGTTTTACAGATTCAAACTTTTAGGTATGAAAACAGTGTTCAAATAAAGCTGCTAGAGGTGCTTTCAAACACTGCCAAAAACAAAGATGACATGATGATAATCTAATAGACTTAGAGCTAGCACCTGACAGTGAGTCATTTAGATATGAGGTGTTGGGCTCATTCAAGGGCAAAGCTTGGCCTCTACGATGGGGGAACAGAGGACACAGAAAGGGATGTTTTTCTGTACTCTTTCTGTTTATGATTTATACATCATTAGATGACATCTTAATGAACTTGACTTTATTCACATAACAGACATTTAAAAACAAGTTCTGTGGAAGTTGTAAGGCACCCAGACAGCACAAACTTCCTTTCTGTACGTCTTCATGGGACCAACCAACTTTTCAATGATCTTAATCTTACTTTCTCTCAGTAGTAGGTGATGACCTCAAAGGGAAGGGAAGGTCTCCATCATAAAGAGATTTTGGTACATGTTGCCCCATACTCTGTTATTTAGGGGTCTCAGTGATCAAAGAATGTTCACAGAAATGCAAGTGTCCATGTGTTATTATGAACTATTCATATATTTAGCAGGTATGATTTTTACTCCACAAAATGCAGTGAAAAGAACTATCCCATTCATTTATTTTGTGAGACAGTTAATACGCTCTGAGTCCCCACATACCCGGCTGACAGGAAATAAAAATTTCTAAACAGTTTTAGGGGAAACTTTTCACTCTTGTTAGGGCAGTAAAAGAGCCTCAGTGGTCTCCTGAACACCGGAACATTTTGGAGAAAGTCTTGAGTGTTCAGCTGGTACTGATCACTAATAATATTATCCAGCCTTCATGATCCATGCACTGTAAACTCTCCCAATGAACTAGAAGACATGTCATATACAATTGAATTCCGAATCCCCAAATTATCTTTTTCAAGGTTAGTCTTCTGTGAAATGGTGGGCATTGTATACATGAAATCTTTTGTGTGGTTTCTTAGCAGCAAAGAACTAAGGAATTGACAAATCACTGGAAGCCCATATGGCAACTGAGGAAAAGATATCCTGCCCTAAGACACGTAAGCTTCCTCTGCTGTAAATTGTCTCCAAAGTGAATGGTGTCCCCTAATTGAAAAAGATCGCATGACTGCATATAGCAGTTCGGTAGAGCTTAGAGATTTATTTTTAATTTTGTTCTTCTCGGCACTACAAATGTTCGAATTATGGAGCTGAAAGAGACTTTATGATAATTTGACAGTTAGGAAACTGAAACACAACAGGTAAGATGAGTAGTCAAATGTATTGGTAGTTGGTGAAAGCCGTAGAATTAGGACTTGTATCTCCTCACTCCTTTGTTGCCAGCTGCCATATTTTTCCATAGATAAAATTCTAAAACACAAATATTGGCTTAAAAAATTCTAAGCAAAACAAAAATAATGAACATATGAATATGAGAAAGTTAACTTCATTATCCAAAGTTTCATCCCATTAAAAATAACAAAAACAAGTTCTCTATGCTGTTTAAAACACAGCTACTTTTCCAGAAGCAAATGTACATGCAACCTCTAGGAATGTGTTTTGTTTGGAGAAGGAGGCTCCTGGGTAAGTAGTGGTATGATATTAGGGTCTGTATGGTACATAAGATGCTAAAAGCCATGGCACCTTTTCTTAAGGGCTTCCCTCCACAGAGTTACTGAAGCGTGGACAGAAGTTAGCCACAGCCACTTGCTAGGGCTAGGAAACGTGTCTCCAATGACCTGCGTTATTTAAAAAATAGTTAATGGTCATCTTGGAGCTGCAGTTTCATTATCATTGTCTCTCTGCAGCTTAGCACAACCAGTCCACTTCTCCCCCAGCTTTTACTCTCTTGATTTTCCTTTTAGTCGTTTGTGAGACCAAAGCAGGTTCAATGTCACTTTTGAAGGTACCTAATGATGCTGATGGAATCAGCAATACAATTAACAAGGAACAAATGGTGTAGCTCTTGGTGTAAGCATCCTCCTTTGTCCTTTACGTATGTTTGCCTTTGATGAAAAATGGCGCAGACTCTCTGGGTTCAGGGACTTAATAGCTTCTTCTTTCAATAGAGGGTAATTCTTCCAAGGGCAGAACAAATTACATAGATTTATTACATTTTTTACTCAGTCCGTCTATACTCTACCTCATGCTTTGCAAAATAGAGTATTTTGTTCTCCATTAAAGTCTTTAACATTTTTCTAGAACTACCTTATTTTTTATACTTTAAAGAGTCACTTGGGCTATGGAGACCGGTGCTTTGAAGAGATTTTATATTTTGAATAGTTTCTGTGCATAGAATGCTGGATAGTAAAGACAAGCCCAAGGACAGAATATATATATATATTTTTTAATAGGAAGGACTTCTGCCCCACCCCCATCTCACCTCTTATTTCTGTTTATCACGTGCATTCTTCTCTTCACCAAATCAATCTTCTTTCATCCCCCATCTTCCATTCAGGTCCCAGAAAAGGGCAAAATCACCTAACAGGCCTCAGAATCTAGTTATAATCCAAACAGGAACATTTATAATATCTAACTAGAAAAATGAGGTAAACAAAATGTAAGTACAGTACATTGCCTCAATTTTATATGATGAAACGGGAACAATAAAGCTTGTAAGGTTGTAAAAGTAGCATAATAAACATCATTGTGCATCTAATGGGATGAGAATTAAGGGTGGTAGGTTGCTTGTTCTAGGCGTGACATTCTTTCTTCTTAGCCACCTTGCATTACCAGGAAAATAGAACACTGAAATGACTGTACTTACTGGCCCCAGGATGCTAAGTGCAGGCCCTGGACTTCTTTACTTACTAAGTAATCTGAGACAACATCATGCAAGAGCTGTGAGCTTTGTTTGTTAGGAAGGGAGTACTGTTTTCTGCTCTTAAAAATCATGAGAATGAGACAATTGGAGAACATTCCTCTGCCCCCTCCATCCCTAATATATCTTCTCTCTTTCTTTTGATTGACATCGACCATGAGACTAGTTGACAAAATTATGCAATTTGTGACATTTTTTTCCCCTGCTACAACATTTCCATTGAATTTGGCAACATTAAACCCTAAGCACTTCTTTTTCAAATCTCTGGTCTCCCCAGTGGTCTTTCCTTCCTCAGCCTAGTGTAGGGTAAGGGAACAGAATTCCTTGGTTAGCTGCCTGGGGAATTTTCTCACAAATTGTCCCATGAGCAGTTTAACCATGTGAACCAAACTGTCTAGTCACAAAATCAGGCACTAATGAGTTCCTGTTTCTTAATTTGATTATCTGGATTAACTGATATTGAGGGACTTTCCTCCTCTTTAATAAGAACAGCTTTCTCATAGAAAGTTTCTAATATGGGATGGATTGTCTCATTATAGCTGCTGAATTATAAGTGGTGAAAATGAGCTGATATTTCAATTCAGTCAAAACAGCAGATCTACTTTCTATCTGTGACACATTCTGATAGAGCATAGAAAAACAGGACCAAATCATTGGTTGATATGCATGAAGTGCAGTATGATTTCCTCTAGCCTCAAGACATATGAGTCAATGATATTTTTTTGTGAATAATATATATAATACTGTTTTTAAAAATCTGCTTCCCAACCTACGTGTCCATCAGCAAAAGAATGGATAAAGAAGATGTGGCACATATATACAATGGAATGTTACTCAGCCATAAAAAGAAACGAAATTGAGTTATTTGTAGTGAGGTGGATGGACCTAGAGTCTTGTCATACAGAGTGAAGTAAGTCAGAAAGAGAAAAACAAATATGGTATGCTAACACATATATATGGAATCTAAAAAAAAAAAAATGGTTCTGAAGAACCTAGGGGCAGGACAGGAATAAAGATGCAGATGTAGAGAATGGACTTGAGGACACGGGGAGAGGGAAGTGTAAGCTGGGACGAAGTGAGTGAGTGGCATGGATATATATACACTACCAAATGTAAAATAGATAGCTAGTGGGAAGCAGCCGCATAGCAAAGGGAGATCAGCTCGGTGCTTTGTGTCCACCTAGAGGCTTCCAAAGAGGGTTCTTCAAATATATGACATGAACTAGCATATCCCCTTCAACAGTTTTTCTTGCCCAGCTTAAGACATGATCAGCTGTTATTTGTGATATGGTTTCTAGGTCCCTGCCAACCCTAGGCTCTCACTGGACACTATGGAGCATATGTTCAGCTCATTTAAAAACCTTTGCATATGAACTGCTTTCAATACAGGTATTATATTTTTTTAGATTATTTTAACAAAATGGTTATTTTGTAAACACTTACACAGGAGTTTTAAATTACATTGGTTATTTTCACTGAGATTTAAACTCAGTATTCTAGCTAAAAGAGATTTTAAAAAATTCTCATTACTTCTTTCAGCATTAACTCTCCCTACCAACTTTAGAATATATATGTCATCAACGTGATTTTCATATCTTTGTCTAAATTATTCATTGAATATTAAATATTGATACAAATATTGAACAGAACATGAAAAAGGCAGGAGCCTAGGGAATATCACTATAGATGATCCCTCTAGAATGGTGTTTTTTAGTCTTAATTAATGTAGTATTTTTTTAAGGAGAAAAATTGTTTATCCTCAGTGTTAGGTTTTTATAATTATTAATGAAATATATGCAAATATATTTATATGCATAACACATACAGTTACAAGAACAGAAATTTACAAATTGTTCAAAACAGAAATAAGATTAACAACATTCATTAAAAGAAGTGGACATTTTTTTCATATTGACTATAAGGCAGTGATATGATACTTAAGCAGAAATATTACCTTAGTATGTGGTTTTAATTTCATCAGTTTCTTGACTGTTAATAGTGGAAATGGACATAGTTGCCTTGTACCCAACTTTAATGGGAATTCTTCTAATGCTTCATCAGTGTGTACAAAGTTTGCTTTAAAGTTTTGATAAAAGTATTTTAACAGGTTAAGGATGTGTCTTGCTGTTTTTAGGTTGTAAAGTATATGTATGTACATATGTTTGCATGATGTATGTATGTATATATCTATGCATATGTGCATGTAGGTGCATTTACATACAGACGTCTTTGAGAGAAGATGGAATTTTATTTAATGTCAATGATATGGTTTTTCTTTTTCAATATATTACCGTGTTGACCACGATATAAAATTATGCATTTTTCTATCTCTTATTAGAGTTACTTTGATAATAATTTATTTGGAATTTTGCACCTATCCTCCTAAATGAGGTTGGCCTTCTACTTTCTATCCCTGTACAGTTCTTCCTTCTCTGGTTTTCATATCAAAGTTGTATTAGTCTCATGAATAATTTTGGTAGATTTCTTTCTTATTCTATTGTATAGAAAATTTTAAGGAAGTATTATCTCTTTCTTGAAGACTTTGGTGAACTCCACATGTATAACAATTTGAGACCAATGCATTTTCGTGGGGAAAGGACAGCAAAAGAGATATTTTAGTACTGCTTTAATTACTTAAAAGGTTTTTGCTGTACATATCTTAGCAAGGCATAATTGATACACAATAAACAGAACATATTTAGAGTGTACAGTTTAGTAAGTTTTGACATACAAACACACACACACACACACACACACACACACACAGGAAGCTATCACCATAATCAAGACAATCAGCATATCATCACACTTCTACCTGCCCCTGAGTACTCAGGCAACCACTGCACTATTTTCTTTCAGTACAGATTTTTTTTTTTTTTTTTTTTTTTTGCGGTATGCGGGCCTCTCACTGTTGTGGCCTCTCCCGTTGCGGAGCACAGGCTCCGGACGCGCAGGCTCAGTGGCCATGGCTCACGGGCCCAGCCGCTCCGTGGCATGTGGGATCTTCCCGAACTGGGGCACGAACCCGTGTCCCCTGCATCGGCAGGCGGACCCTCAACCACTGCGCCACCAGGGAAGCCCCTCTGTACAGATTTGTTTGCACTTTTTATAATTTTGTGTAAATGGAATCACACATTATATACTCTTTTTCACAGGGGATGTGTGTGTCTGTCTTCTTTTACTCAGCATATTTATTTTGAGATCCATCAATGTTTTTTGTATCAGTAGTCCACTCTTATATATTGCTAAGTAGTGTTCCAATGTATGATTATACCACAATTTGTTTACCCATTCACCTGAAAGACATTTGAGTTATTCAGTTTCTACCTATTACAAATACAACTGTTACAAGTATTCATGTGCAAGTCTTTTAATGGATATATGATTTTATTTATCTTGGGTAAATACCTAGGATAAGAATGGCTAGATCATTTGGTATGTGTGTGCTTAAACTTAAATTGCCAAATTTTTTTGTATTCTAGGGTGGTTATATGATTTTTCACTCCCACCAGCATTGCAGGAGAGTTCCAGTTGCTTCACATGGTCAGCAACACTATGTATAGTCAGTCTTTTAAATTTTAGCCATTCTAATAACTGTATAGGGGTATCTCATTGTGTCATTTGAATTTACATAATGAAAATGATGCTGAGTACATTTTTATGCACTTATTTGCCATCCATATATCTTTGATAAAGTGTTTACTCAAAACTGTTCTCCATTTATTTGTATTGGGTTGTTTCTTATTCAGTTTTGAGAATTCTTCATATGTTCTGGATACAAGTCCTTTGTCAGATAGATGATTTCCAAGTGTTTTCTCCAGGTCTGTGACTTGTCTTTTCATACCCTATACAATGTCTTTTAAAGGGCAGAAATTTTTAATTTTGAAGAAGCCCAGTTTATCAATTTTCTTTTATAGATCATATTTTTATGACCTCTCTAAGAAATCTTTGCCTAACCCAAGCACATAAATGTTTTCCTTTATGTTTTCTTCTAGAAATTTCATAGTTTTACATTTAGGTTTATGATCTATTTACAGTTGATATTTTATGGTGTGAAATTTGTGTGTGTGTGTGTATGTGTATGTGTGTGTATGGATGGATATAAAATTGTTTCAGTACCACAACTTACTGAAAAGACTATCCCCTCTCAACTGAATTGCCTTTGAACATTTGTCAAAAATTAGTGTATATATATGTGTGTGTGTGTGTATATATATATATATATATATATATACACACACACACACACATATATATGTGTGTGTGTGTATATATATATATATATATATATACACACACACACACACACTGAGATGTATATACACACATATACATATATATACATATATTTATATGTCTTTGTTGTCTTGATTGGCATAGCATTATAACATGTCTTGAAATCAGGTAGTGTTAATCTTCCAGTTCTGCTTTTCTTTTTAAAAGTTGTTTTAGCTATTAGATAGAGGTCTTTGATTTTTCCACGTGAACTGGAGAATGAATTTGTCAATTTTCTCAAAATGGCTGCTGAGATTTTGACTGGGATTGCATTGAATCATGACCAGCTTGGAAAGAACTGACATTTAAATGATATTGAGCTTTCCAATCCATTTGCCTAACATATGGCTCCCCTCATTTTGTCTTCTTTTCTTTCTCTCCGCAGTATTTTGTAGTTTTCAGTGTACAGATAGCATACATATCTTGTCAGGCACATTGCTAAGTATTTGAGATTTTTGATAATACTCTATAACTGGTATTTTTTTTTCAATTTTAAAGTATTTGTTGTTAGAATATAGAAACATAATTAGCTGTCATAATTGATTATATGCCCTGAAACTTTGCAAGGCAAATTTATTACTTGTAGTAGCTTTTGAAAAAGATATTTTAGTATTTTATACAATTGTTTTATCTGAAAATAGATTTAATTCTTCCTTTTCAATCTATATGCCTTTTATTTATTTTGAAAACCTTATTGAAATGGCAAGAATTTCTAGTAAAATACTAAATAGAAGTGTGACAGAAGACATCTTTGTTTGTCACTTGAACTTAAGGGGAAAGCATTCAGTCTTTCACCATTAAGTATAATGTTAGCTGTAGGATTTTTGTCAGTGCCCTTTGTCAAATTGAAAAAGATTCCCCTACAGCAAGTTTTCTGAACTTTAAAAAAAAATCAAGAATGACTGATGGATTTGGTCAAATTTTTTTTCGCATCTATTGAGATGATCATATGTCCTTTTTTTAAAATTATGTTTTTGTAGTGAATTAGATTGGTTTTCAAATATTGAACTCATCTTGTAATTCTGAGATAAACCCAACTAGTTCATTGTGATAGGCAGAATTCTAAGACGACCCCTGAGATTCTCCACCTCTTTGTGTACACAGTGTCCCCTTAAAAATTGATGGGACTGTGAATAGGATGTAAGATAGTCACTCCCTAGATTATGTTAGATTATATAGAACATCATTGTAGCTGCCTAGAGAGATTCCAGTGTTGGCTTTGAAGAAATGAGTTGCCGTGTTGTGAAAGGGCCATTCTGCTAGGGGACCTTAGGGCAGCCTCTAAGAGCTGAGAGTGACCTCAGACAATAGCTAGCAAGAAAATGGGGGCATCAGTTTTACAACCACAGGAAATTAATTTTGCCATTGACCTGAATATACTTGGAAGAGGACTATGAACCTCAAATGAGACTGCAGCCCAGGATGACACCTTGGTGTCTGCCTCATGAGATCTTGAACAGAGGACCCAGCTAACCCATGTCTGGCCTTCTGATTTACAGATACTGTGAGATAATAAATTTGTGTTGATTTAAACCACTAAATTGGTGGTAATTTGTTATGCAGCAAAAATAGACAACTAATACAGTCACAATATATCTTTTTATATACTGTTAGGTTTGATTTACTAAACTTAAGAACATTTTCATATATGCTTAAGAGGGATATTTCTTTTCTTGTTAATGTCTTTATCTGATTTTAGTATCTGGGTTATTCAGACCTTATAAAATAAGTTTAGAAATATTGTCTCTCTTTCACTTTTCTGGAAGACTTTGAATAGAATTTCTTCTCTGGATTTTTGGTAAAATTCACCAGTGAAGCTATATGGGCCTGGAGTTTTCCTTGTGGGAAGGTTTTAAACTACAGATTCAATTTATGTTAATAGGATGACTCATGCTACCTATTTCTTCTTGAATCAGTATTGTGGTGTGTCTTTCATGGAATATGTCCATTTCATCCAAGTTGTAAAATTTATTGGCAGGAAGTTGTGTATAATATACCCTTATTATCATTTGAATATCTATAGAATCTGTAGCAATGTCATTTATCTCATTGTGGATATTGGCAGTTTGTGTATTTTCTCTTTTTTTCCTGATCAGTGTGGTTAAAGGTTTATCAATTTTATTGATCTTCTCAAGGAACCAGCTTTTGGTTTTACCAATGTTCTCTATTGTTTTTCTGTTTTCTTTTTCAGTCATTTGTACTTTGATCTTTACTATTTCCTGTCTTTTGTTTACTGTTGGTTTCATTTTCCCCCTTAATTTCTTAGTCCAAGCGTAAGATATTTAGTTTGAGAACTATTTTATCTCAGTACTATTTATAACATCATCCTACAATTTTGATATGTCTTTATATTTTTATTTAGTTCAAAATAATTATTTCTCATTTTGAATTCTTCTTGTCCTTATTTATTATTTAAAAGTGAGTTATTTAATTTCCAAATATTTGAGAATTCTCTTTGTATATTTCTGTTATCTATTTCTGATTTCATCCATTGTGGTCAGAAAATACACTTTGTATATTTTAAATCCTTTTATATTTACCAAGACTTGTTTTATGACCTAGAATATTGTTTATCTTGAAACATGTCCCATGCACACTTGAAAAGAGTATGTTTTGGGGTGGAATATTCTATAGCTATCAATTATTTGAAGTTGACAGTGTATATTCAGAACCCGAGCTATTAGGCAGTGTAATTTCAGAGTTTTATCATTGTTCTATTTCTCCCTATGTCCTGGCACAAGCATTTTGCTTGAGGATATGGTTCTGGTCTTTTGGGTAGAGATTTTCTAATCATTTTTCAACCAATGGCAGCATGTTTCTACCTCCTAGAACAATGCAGTGAGCCCAATGCCACCTATCCAAAATGCTCAGAGCCTGTGGCCTAGGAACCCCTCCCTTCAGAGGCATTAAGATTCCAACTGTTAAAGGATTTACCTGGTCTGTATCGTCCTGTGCATTGTGGTACATCAAAGCCAGGCCCACTATGAGTATAGATTTTCTTCATTTCTATCACCTGAAGATTTCCCTTTCTTGCTTTCAAACTTAGCTATAAATTTTTCATAACTTTTCAAATATTTTAAGTAGTATGTCTATGTGTTTGATGTGAGGTGAAGGAGGCATTTTGTATCTTCTCAGTCTGGTATTTGATTGAAAACTCTTAATCTATGTTTTTAAAATTTTTTTTAAATTTTGGCTACAATCACTCTAATTCAGAGAATTACTACTTGAATAAACATGTTTGACACGGTGACATTAATAATGTTAAACTTTTGTTTAATAATTTAGCACAATTAGACCTCTTTCTTACCAAATCCATCTTTGAAAGATTTTTGAATGGTAGTTTTAATGATGTGTCACTTAATAACATTGTAAAGCATTCTTGTTCATGTTAAAATATGGTTTTGCTATCTTTTTGGTGTTATTAAAAATGAATTTAGATGAATTTCCAGTTCTCTTATTGCTAGAATAAGAGACAGAAATGGAAAAGGAATTCATTGAGTATCTCTCTTATTCCGACTGCTAATGAACTATTGGTAATTACAAGAACAGGATTAGTTGTCCTATGCACAGGTCCTTTTGACTTTGGCTTGTCAATAAAACCATATGATGTGTGATGCCTCAATACCTCTGCAACTTCTATTCAAATTACTTTGAAAATTTAGTTCATACACTATGTTTCAGCTTTATTTGTGCTTCCTTTGGCACATGCATACAACTATATACACAGATGCAAACATAGGCAGTGAAATTGCATTACCTGGTACTTAATTACAACACCAGTGTTTGAATAATTCAGAGTAAGTTTATATTAATTTTTATAATTAAAATTTAGCCACAGAATTCTAAATTTTATTTAAGACTACTTTTTGAGAAATATTGTTTTAGGCTCTAGCATATATTTTTCAACCAAGAACAGGAGAGTAAGCCTACTAAGAACTTTGTCATTATGCTGTGAATGAAGGCAAATCACATGGGAACATTATAAGCTTCTCAGATTTGCCCCTGCACCAACATTTGGTTCTCTTGGTGTCATATTCTCCCTAATTAGTCAGCATGCCATTTAGACTGAGCCTCTCTGTCTTCGGGAGTGGTAAATCAGGTAAGATTAGGATTTTTTTAAAAGTTGGAGAGTTTCAATGAGGATGACATAGTAGTTCATCTTAAATACAATCCCCCTCCTCTATTCTTTAGACACGTAGTAATATTAAATAAAATATTGAAGATATAACCAGAGAGACATAGCTTGTCTCAAATATTATACGAAATTCACAGCTATGTAAGGTGGTGAGTTAGGGTAAAATTTGGGCCTTCTGGTCTTCAGGACAGATGTAGGCAGTAGTATCTGAAAGTTTACTAGAGACAAAATATGCCACAGTAAGTAGAGTCTGGAGGCTGGGATATGCTCCTGCTTACTAAAGGAGGCTGAAAAATTGCTGACCTACTGCTTGGGGTCTGGTTTTAGAGGAAGCTTTGGGCTTAGGGAGACAGGGAAAGATAGAGCCTCAGGATGAGAAACTGATTCAAACAATTTACTGGCTAACTGACTGGATCTACTGATATTATTACCTAATTGCTTGGTGCAGGAGTCCCCAAATGCCATTTTAAAATTTGAGTGTAGAACAGGGGCCCAGCACATCAGGCAGAAGCCATCACAAAATACCAGATCCAGAGGAAAAGAGAAACAAAAACAAGAACAAAATGAACTGATACATTATTCTTCAAAAATATTTACTCCCTCCCTCCTACCATGTAAGAAGGAGATTTCCTCACCTCACTATGTTGGGCTTGATTTATGTGATATTCTTAGATCAAGGGGATATCAGCAGGTGTGATACAAGCAGAAGCGTGACTTGTGCACCTAAGGTTGGGCTACCCTCCTTGAGTTCCCTTCATGGCCATGAAAACGTGAAGATAAAAGAAATGCAAATCAGACATGAAGCCAAGCCCAGCCAAACACTTCTTAGATCCAAGCCCCCCACTGATGACCTATAAATCCATGAGTGAGAATAAATGATTGTTGTTTTAAAGCACTGAGATTTGGGAATCTGAACATTATTGTGGTGATAGCTAAATACACTAAGAAACCCCAAAAAGATATTCCACTTAAAATGACTGCAACACAAAAGTCTGAAATGTATGTAGAGCCTACAAGCACGTGTAATCTTAATAAGGACATGAAAGAAAATAAAAAGTTGAGTAATTAATTCACTCTGATAAAATAAATTTATGATAGTTTGACAAAGCTTTTAATATAATTATTGAGCTATATTAAATTATTTTAATGAATTAAAATAATTATTTTAGGATATTAAAGTAGATAAATAATTTAATAATAACTATTAAAAAAGAAGACATTAAAACAAAACCAGGGGGCTTCCCTGGTGGCGCAGTGGTTGAGAGTCCGCCTGCCGATGCAGGGGACACGGGTTTGTGCCCCGGTCCGGGAAGATCCCACATGCCGCGGAGCGACTGGGCCCTCGAGCCATGGCCGCTGAGCCTGCGCGTCCGGAGCCTGTGCTCCGCAATGGGAGAGGCCACAACAGTGAGAGGCCGGCGTACTGAAAAAAAAAAAAAAAAACAAAAAACAAAACCAGGAAGGAATGAAATGGAGTTGGAAAGAAAAGCATACTATAACCCTTAGAAATAAAAAGCACAGCATTTGAAAATTTAAAAATCAATATAAAGGATAAACTCAAAACTAGAGTTGAAGACTGACTATTTCAGCCAATTTTAGCACAGAGTGAAAACGAGGGAAAAAAACTATTTATAAGATGAGAAATGTAGGTTAAGAAATTCTTGTATATTGGGAGTTTACATACATACAACAGGAGTCTCAAAAGAGGAGAATGGAGAAAAATTTTATATGTGTTGTTTTTGTTTTGTTTTTTAACTTTTTATTTTATATTGGAGTATAATAACTCCAATATATATTGGAGTTATTTTATATTGGAGGATAATAAAAAGTATAATAACTTTTTATTTTATATTGGAGTTGATTAATAATGTTGTGTTAGTTTCAGGTTATACATATACATGTATCTATTCTTTTTCAAATTCTTTTCCCATTGAGGTTGTTACATAATATTGAGCAGAGTTCCCTGTGCTGTGTTTAAAGGAAAAAACTTTCAGAATTTTCAAGATTTAAAGATATTCAGAATACTTGTATGATAAACTAAGATAAACCGTTCTATTTTGCAGGTAAAGTGAGGACCTTTCCTTTCAGATATCTGATGCAGAAAACATATTGTATTCAAACTTGCACATACACGTGTTAGATTTCATTAAAACATCTAGGGAATCCTCTTTTGGTGAGTAGATACCAAAAACCTACCATTATACATTTTAATTAAAAAGGATTGACAAGCTAAAGTTCAGGCCATAAGAGTCATGAGCTATAAGTAGTACTTTTTTAGGAAGAAAATTTTCTGTGGTTCTTTCCAGATTTCCATCCCATATATTATAATTTCAATATTTAAACAGAGACAGACAATCTTTTAGAACTTTTTAAATCATTCGAAGTCAATTCAACTTTGAAAATGTACACATTTCATTCCAGGACTTATGCATATGTAAATACAATATAAAGTGGTCGAAAAAAGATCAACATATACAAAACTAAAATTTTATCAAGTATGGCAAAAAAATTGCTAACAAATGCAAGGACTTATTAGAAAAAAAGGAAGCCAAAATATTTGACAAAAATAGTAAATTTAACCATATACTGTTAGATAAGAATACTAATCAAAACATTACAAAGACTTGTAAATAGAACTCTAATATCTAGCAACAATAATAAGTTCAGGAATGAGTTTATTCAATGAAGAATTAGACCCTGCTAGGGTTTCTTATTGCATTTAGAAGAAGGATAGATACATGTTAAATTAATTCATGGTTAACAGTGTATACTTTTTTAAAGGTCATCTAAAAGAATAGAATTAGAATATATAATTTCCAAAACAGGAGGAAGATAATTTAATAAAAATGAATACAGCCATAAGATCAAAAGAGTTTAAAGAAGAGGAAATTAAAAACAGAAACTATGAAAAAGGCCAAAATAAAGTGATAGAAAATATATTAACCAAAATAAAGTGGCATGGCAATATTTATATTTGAACCAAATAGACCTTAAATGAAAAACAATGTAAGAGTGAAATTGTATATAATATTTAAAGGAACAACCTGACAAGAAAATATAGCTATCATTAATTTGTAAGTACCTATCAACATAACTCAAATATGTATGTAACTCATAAATGGGCAGAATTAGAGGCTGACCGCTAGAATAGTGGTATGAGGCATTCAGGGAAAGCTCTCTCCCAGACAAACATCTTTTAAGCCGGTCAAAATTAGCAAAGGTAATCATTTAAAGTCTCCTGGAGGTTGACTGAAGGGCTTACAGCAAGTTTGGAAGCATATATTCAGCAAAATGTACAGAAATTCAATAAGAACAGTGAGGGGCCACGACATTCAAACTACAACTGCACCCCTCTCCAACAGCTCCTGCCTTACAGAAGAACTGTTTCAGCTGGCTCAGCAGCCAAGTAGAAGTTCCCATCTCCCACAGCTCCCTAGGGTAAAAGAGCTATTCTGGGTGGTTTTGGCAGCCAATGAACATTGGCAGTTCCCATTTTCCACAGCTATGTCCTGTGGCAAGTCTATATTGAATGACTGGAGGCAGGCAGCCATGCCTGTTCCTCCACTGAAGCTCTAACTAGTTAGGAGATATAGGCAGAGGAGTTGGTGAAGAAAGCAGGTTCACTTTCCTGTTGATGTGTGTTGAAGGAAGCTGCTCTGGTGGGTTTAGCAGGTCAGTGACAGTGCCTATTTCTCCCAGTTTTCTAGAGCAGAAGACCTATTCTGGATAATTTTGGCAACTGTGAACACCAGTCAATCCTATCCTCCCTGGGTCTGGGCTGCAGAGGATCCATGGTGGCAGCAGCCAGCGATGACACCAGTTTCCCCTAGTTACACACTCCCATAGCTCCTACACCACAGGGAGAATCTAGGTGGTGTGGCCATTGAAGAGAAAGTTCCTTATCTGCCCCAGCTTGTGCTCCTTAGCACCTCCCAGGGGATAGTCAAAGTAAGACACAGAAGCTGGCAATACCTTGCCCTTGCAAAGGGGCCCAAATTCAATCAGATCAGACTGTGGAGCAATTCATGACCCAGCACACTGATGAGGGAAAGAGACAATGAAAGAGAGCCTGGCTAAAGCCAGAGACATACCCAGTGTTCAGGAAGACCATGTAGTCAAATCTGTGTCTTCTGAGGCGTGATAAGAATCTGCACACTTTGTGGGAAATAAGCTTCACTGAACTAGGCTAGTCAACAGACAACAAACAACAACAAACAAACCAACAGACCAGCAAACAACAGCAGACCTCAGAAGGAGGATCATCATTCAGAATTGCTACAGTAAATTATCTAAATTGTGCAGTTTTTAAAAAAACATGACACATGCAAAGAAATAGAAAAATAGTGATCCATACACAAGAAAAATAAGCAGACACTAGAATAATAGAAACTACCTAAGAGGGGCCCCAGATGTTGGGCTTGGCAGAAAAATACTTAAAACAGCTGTTATAAACATGATGATCAAAGATCTAAAGAAAACCATATTTTTAAAAATGAAAGGAAGGTATGATGCCACCATCTCATCAAATAGAGAACATCAATACAGATACTACAAGGATAACAAAATGGAAGTTCTGGAATTGAAAAATATAATAATGAAAATGAAGAATTCTCTAAAGGGGCTCAACAGTAGATCTGAGCTGACAAAAGAAACAACAAACTTGAAGATGGGTAATAGAGGTTATGTGTCTGAAGAACAGAGAAAAAAATGAAGAAAAATAAACAGACCCTCAGAAAAATGTGGGACACCTGTTAAGCACACAGACATATGTAATAATGGGAATACCAGAAAGAGAGGAGGGTGGGAAAGGATCAGAAAAATACTTTTTAACAATGGCTGAAAACTACTATGGGGCTGAAGAGTAAATTTGAGGAGACAGATCAGTGAACTGGTACTCTCATTACGTTTATATTGGTTAGCTAATTGATGTCCCACAATTCTCTGAGGCCATGTTCAAATTTTCCTACCACATGGAAACTTAAAAAAATTCCTATGCTGGATGCAGCTAGAGATTATCAAAAAATTCCTATGCTATATGTTCTAATCTCCTGAGGTAAAATGTTACTTGCCTTTACTGAGAAGATACAAATCAATTGAAGAAGTCAATTTTATGCCATCAAACTTTTTACCTATTTTATCCAGGCAGTTAGCTATCTTGTGATTGTTCACTTTTATATTTGAAACACACAAACAAACTCACATGTACAGATACTCACACAGGTTCATATTCACACAATTCTCTGTGGGTTCCTAGTTTTGTTGTTTTTGCCAGTCTAAGTCCATTCTAATTTTAATATCTTCAATATTACTACTTTTCAATACGTGCCCCAAACTTTCTATTCATACTCAGTTGTATGCTAGTAAATTTATTGTTGGCATATTTTTAAAATTCTTGAAATAAAGTTAGATTAAACTTATGCATTCTATCTCTAGAAGAACTTGACTGTGGTAGACTCATTATGCTAGTTCTAAAGTCCATCTAAGTCTCTTCTTTCCCACTAATTAGGTTTACCAGTAATTCTACAAATAGCGTGTGCATACGAGTGTGAGTGCTGATGGATTTGAATGCTCCAAAGAAATTTTATAATCTTCTAAATAAGGTCTAGCATTGTAGCTTCTTGGCTTTGATGACCTCTTCATGGGATCAGAGTTGTTAGTTCCATGGCGTGAAGAAACAAGGAAGAGAGAACTTCAGGACTTAGGATTGACTCCCCAAGGCATATAGGACCCATTCAGGTTGAAAGAAGTATAGCTGATTCTTGTTTTGATAGACATATTTGCCTTTATAAAGTATGATGCCACATTTTCAAATTCACAACATTGTTAAGCAGCATGTAGTGTATGTAAAAACCTACAGAGACTTTTTCTTCTTCCCCTTTCCCCTACTTATCTCCTTCATTCTCTCCCCTTCTTCCTTCTCTTTTTTTTCCTATTACTTTTCCCCACCCCCCATTTTCTATATTCTCTTGATATTTTATTCTCTCCTTTTCCTTTTATTCTTTTTTTTTTAATTCTCTTTTTTGGCTAATTTGTTTCAAAGCATTTCTTTGTGATAAAATTATCTGGGAGAGGTTGTCTGTATCTATACAAAGTAGTGTTAAATGGATGAATCTCATTTCTGCTTTTGATTTTACTTCTTCAGAGTCCTTCACTGTACCACCAAAGAATGGTGTCCTTGAATGGCATATATGGGTAAGGAAATTCATTTTCTTTTGTCAAAAGCTATGCTTCAGTTGACCTATATAGACATATAGTGCAATTCCAATCATAGTAATTCTGCACACTGCAAGACACAGACATTATGCACTGAAGCATAATTACACGTGAAAACACTTGAGAGAGTGTACCTAGTCCGTAAAGTTGGTGATGATCCTATTTCTCTCACTGGGATTTTAAACTCACCTTAGGGTATGACACTTTGGAACTATAAACTTCATAAAACAGGTGAAGCCATGGAGGCCAGAACAGTTCACCAACTGACCCATAGTCATAACACCCAAGAGAGAAGAGCCGTAGTAATTGTTCATGTTCATTCAGGCTTACCCAAATCTTCCTGACTGGATCTCAAGTGAGATAGTATTAAGTGCTGGCTCCTTCTTTATTGGAGAGTTTGATATTTCAGTCTCAAGGTGTTATTTCTAAGACTTGAGAAGCTAGTTCTTTTGAACAGCCTCACGAAAGAAACAGTACTGGGTTTAAAGAAAGACTGTGATGTGTGCTATAATCTAAAGACTTGTGTTTTAGAAAAGACTTATTGATGCCCACTGGGTCCCTGGAACATATACATCTTTTGAGGCATAACTTGAGCCCTGAGTCTGTTTTCCATGGCTGATTTATGGGAAAGCAACAGTGTGAAATTATTTAAAGACCATGTCAAGTCTAAGCAGAAAAGGAAAGAATGCTCTATAAAGGTGGCCAAGAAGGACAACTTGGAGCTACTAATTAGGAATGCCTGCTACCTGTTTGAAAGCTTTTTTTTTTTTTTTCTAGTGTGAATTCCCATGTTTGATGTGAGAAAGTAGAGGGGAATTTTTTTTTCTTAAAAAGCAAAAAATCCTAGCTGACTCCATTGGCTTCTTAACTTGTAAATGTTTACCCTCAAACTGACTAAAATGATGATTACAGGAGCTTCGGAGAGTTGAACAGAGAGCAAAGATATCTTCATTTAGAAAAGTGGAAGGCAGTTGGTGAGCAACTGTAGGAGAACAAAGATCATCTGACATGAAAAGACTTATAATTATGAAAACATGAAGGCTCAGGATTCATTCTGAGGTAGTGACAAAAGCTCAGTGATAAAGCTAGGACTTGGAAGAGTTCATGTTGAAGGGACTGAGTGGAGATGGGAGAGGGAGAGAGAGAGAGGTGAGGAGATAGATCGATTGACTGATTGACTGATAGATAGAACGATAGAGAGATAGATTGAGATAGGGAAGGAGAGAGGGAGTGGGGGTGGGGGGGAGAGAGAAACATGTAACAGAATCCCTACAGACCACCATGTAAGGCTTTACTTCCACTTAGAAGTATGAAAGTACCACATGTCAGCGAGCAGAAACTTGGGAAAGGATAGTTACCAGTTGAATTTTTAATGCAGAGCTATGGAAAGTGGTGGAACAGAATGGGGAAAAACTCACAATAAAAAGGTCTCATACTGACAGTGACTTTTTGAGAGTAAAGGAGACTACAGAAACATACATCTGCCCCTGTTGGGTGCTTATATAGGATAACTATTTTTTCCATCCAAATGCTACTTAGATTCCTACCTTTAAAAATATATATATACAAAGATCATCTGGGGCCAGGAACTTAAGCTGGCTGCTTAAACTCTTATCCAATGTCTGTTATTTTATGTGACACCTACTGTCTCCTATGGATCCTATTTTTCTTGTTTTTTGAAGCCTGTCTTTGAACCTGTTGCCTCAGTAGAAACACTTGTGATGGTGTGGGGCTGTGAGCTATCTCAATGGATCTTTTTTTCTCTCTCTCCTTCTAACATCAGCAGGACAAATTTTGTCCTCATGATGAGGCTTTTTTCTGTAGAATTAAGAACTTGATAAACTCAGATCCAGACTTATAGAAAAGTGCTCTATGATATAAAATAGTGGCTCAGGGATTGGTGCTGGAATCTCGTAGTTCTGGTTTAAATTCAAATTACACCCCTTTGCTAATCATGTGACCTTGGGCAAGTTCCTTAACCTCTTGAAGGCTCAGTTCCTTCATCCCTCAAAATCCTGGTAATAATAACATTTTGTCATAAGGCTATTGTGATGCTTAAATAAGGTAAGGTATATGTCATGCATTAGCATAGTGGCAGGCTCATAGCAAGTACTCAGTTAAATGTTGGCTGTGTATATATATGTGTGTTTATGTGTTTATCTGCCAGGAACAACTTTTAGCTTTACTCCTGTGATGCCAGATTAGGCCTGATCATGACAGATAGCAGCTTGCTCTTCGAGGCATAATTATAAATATGTGTAAAAAAATAAGACGCTTTGTAAGCAAACATAATAGTTTAATGTGTCATTTTGGAGACACTATTCCAGCATTTTGAAAAGAATGCCGTGGAACAAGTTAGACAATTCAGATAATAATAGACATTATGCAAAAAAAAATAGCTAAGATTAAGAAAGGCTGGCTTATACAAATTAAAAATTTTTTTTTCCTCTGCAAGATTTCTCAGAGTTTTTAACTCATTAAAGGACATTGTGATATCCAAAAATGGAATATTTGGCTAGGAAGCACATTTTTCTTCAGAAATCTAATGGACCTAGACAGTCATTATAGGTAAAGCTGTTTTATTTTTATTCCAGTTATATGACCACAGTTCAGGTCTCTTTTGGAAGGCTCTTGAAGGAATCACCTTGTGGTTCTGTGCCACTGAGGCTTAGTTTTTGTAATTTTTTTTTTATTACCAGAAATGGAATAAGTTTTTACCTTGACATCTTAATTTTTTTCTTCTGTATTTTTATTTTCAATTGTGATAAAATGTACATAAGGTAAAATTTAACGTCGACTATTTTTAAATGCACATCTCAGTGGTATTCACACTGAGTATACTCACATTGTTGTGTAGCCAATCTCCAGAACTCTTTTCATCTTGCAAAAATGAAACTCTATACCCATTAAACAACTCCCCATTCCCTCCTGCCCCAGCCCCTGTCAATCACCATTCTACTTTCTGTGTCTATGAATTTGACTACTCTAGGTACCCCACATAAGTGAAGTCATACAGTATTTGTGTTTTGGACCGGCCTGTTTCACTTAGCACTGGTCAGCAGGATTAACACTAGCTGTTGCAGCAAACTAACCTGAAACCTTCACTCCTTGACATAAGGTGGTTACTTTCTTACTTACCTAGAGATCAGTATGGGTTACGTGACCCTCCTACATCTCATGGTTATGCCCTTTAGAAGACATGGACTGTAAGGTCATTGCAGGAGGGAATTAAAAAATGGAGTAGGAAATAGGCTTCTAACTGCCTCGGCTGGCCCTGAAGTGACCCATGCCACTCCTTATTAGAGAAGCCTACTTACACAGCACTAACCCATCTGCAGTGCAGTGGAGGCTGGGAAATACAGGAAGGCCCACGGAATTTGGGGGTGTGCTGACTTTGTGAGATGTGTTCAATGAACTTGTGTTTTATTAAACACAATAGTGACTAGTTGTTGTGAATTTATTAAATTAACATTTATTAAGTGGAGCACAGGCTTTTGGATGGTGAGCCTAGGTTCAACCAACAAGAGACCACATGGAGAATTGAAATTGAGACATTTATTACTCACAGGTCCTGGAAGAGGTACTTGGCACTCCTCCAGGGGCTGCACAGGGAGGTCAGTGCAAGCTACAGAGAGAAAGAGGCAGGACCTGGAGCTCATGCTTTTATTAGGGTCAGTGGGTGGAGTGCTTTGGGGTTTCCCAGCTAATGCTGAATTGGTCAATTCAAACCAAAAGAGCTGGTTTTGGTAAGCCCCACTGAGGTCTTACCTAAAGGGCACATAAGGCATGCAAGTGCTGGGAGACAGGGGAGACTGTTGATCACAACAGTGATCAGTGGTCAGTGAACAGTGCTGGGGAGTCATATCAGGAACCTACGTTTGCTTGTGACTCTGAGGGCTGCTTTCTAACGCATGAGCTAGCATGGGGGGATTAGTGTCCATTTAAGGTCCCTGAAGGTGACCTGGTCAAAAAAAATGGAGACATACCATGGATTAGCTTAGTTAAACTCTCAATACTATCTATATTTGAAAAATAGCAATAAATATATGTATGTGATTTTTTAGTTTACAAAACTTGGTGGACATAGGAATTCATAAACCTCTTGCAATAACTAAGGTGTATGAGGATTTTGCCGTTAAGATTGGTTCCTATTGTCTATCAATATCAAATAACACTAATTCTAACTAGCAGAGAATTGAAGCATGAAACTTATGACTTTTTAATTTCCAGATAAGACCAAGGATAAGTTCAACAGATTAGTATATTTACTGTTTTGGAAAATCTCTTTGAGAAAGAATATTAATGCTAATATTTTCTCCCAGATTGCTCCTGTGATGAACTTAATTTCCATTATTTTGATGTGGTATTTTGGAATTATTCCTTACTGTGCATTCTTCTTTGATTTGAAGTTCTCTGGGTTGGTATAGTCGTTTTGACTAACTGATCATGCCTTAAAGTTGTTTTTAATTAAAGGGATATTCATTAACTCTTATGTATAAAACTGACTTACATTCAGTTGAAAAGCACATGGCGCATGTGCTTTATAGCTTATGTTTAACTGTCCATAATAGCTTTATGAAGACTGTGCCTACATTATACCAAAACAATTGATTAAAAAGTGCTAAGCCTATGATACTGCCTGTTTAGCATATAGACAAAGCAAAAAAAGAGTTGCTTAAATGACTCCAACTTATGAAAACTACTGAATTCATCAAAACATATTCTATATTAGAACACAGTGACAGCACATAACACTATTGCTTTATGCTTTATTACAATGGCTAACTTTAGCCCCTAACATAGTTTGTGGTGGCCTTGTCTAACACATTTGAGAAAAACAGATATTAGTTTCCACCTTGCTGTGAACTCACTTGGGAAGCCTCGACTTCTTTTTCAACAACAGAGCCAATATCCAGTTACTTAAAAATATATTTTTGGCAATAACTGGAATTTATTTGAAATTATATTTCTACAATGAGAGCATGAGAATAATCCTGCATTATCAGGCTTTCTGATGCATTTTGAACATACTTAAAATTCTATATAATCTTTAATTAATACGAGATCAAGTTTTTATAAAGTTATAATCCAGAGTTATGATTTACAAATCACTTGATTTTTTCTGTATTAAATTTGGAGAATGAATACCCATAATGGAGGAGATGCATGTAGGGTTAGTTACAGGAGATATGTATCGAGGTAAAAATGTTTAGAAGATTCTCCAACATAAGGAAATAGGGATGTGCAGATTCCCGGGTAGAAAGAGGGATCATAAAATCAGTTTTGACCGGATATATATGGATGAAGGAAAGGATTGAGTTCTACTGTGCTATCTTCAGGGATTCCAATTACAATATGAAAGCTTCATAGCCCTAACAAATTATTTTCAAAATGCATTTCTCAGCGAAAACTACACATTTTGGTTTCTAGTAGATTAATTTTTGTCATTCCTGCAGCTAGGCTGGCTCATGTTCATTTAATCACTTTTATCATTACAGAAACCAGAGTAAAATGACATCCCTAAGTTCACATGAGAGTCAGTGGTAGAAAAAAATTAGTAAAATGCTCAGTCCACTAGCTTCCAGGTTGGTTTGTAACCCACAGAAACATCATATGTCGTTTATATCAAGTTATTTTGAATTCTCCCATGATGTTTCTACTTAAGAACATGTTTTCCCAGCACACTTTCTTTTTTTTTTTGCTAGAGGCATATATGAATTAATTTCTTGCCAGTTCTGTGCATAGTCTTACTTTCATTTATATTAAATACATTCTGTAAATCCTATAGGTTTGTTTTGGAAGGGAAACGATTGCTAAGCTGGATCTCAGTAATGGAGTAATCAGAGGCTTTCATAGAGCTCATTTTATTCCTTATTTATGATTTACAGTTGTTTCTTTAGTGGCCTGCAAGGTACATGAAGGAGCATAAGCCAGAAAACTATGAAAACATACATAAATATTTATTCAAATGTGTTATTTTACACCTGATAACAATGTCTTTTTTTTTTTTTTTTTAAGTTTTCTCTATTGGAGCATATTTTTCAGAGCAACTCACTCAAGGTTGTTTTTTTTTTTTTCTTCTGATTTGTTTTGCTTTTATTCATTTTTGCAAATTACTGGAGAAGAGGCAAAAGTTTTATTCTTCCAGAAGAAAATGCACCCACTGCAACTTTAGCAAGCCCTAGGTTGAAATGCATGAGGATGTGATAAGGATGCTGTTACTACTGTTTCCCACAGAGCACAGGTGAGAGGCAAACCAAGTAAACAATCAGGTCACACACCCAGTCCTGTCTTCTACATAATCTGAAGCATAAAAGAGCCTTGCACAGATCTGGGATTTATAGTATCATTCTCAAAATCTGTGTGTGTAGTAGGGTGTGTCTGTGTGTGTGTGTCTACCTTTCATTCCTTAACAGTCTCTCTAGAGATGTTAATATTATGCCTAACAAAGGAATGAAAAGTGAAAAATTCAAACAACTACAAACACTAAATAACTGTTTTGATTCCAGTGAACCAATTGTACTGGATTTAATGTTTTAATTGTTTTAATGTTGCTAACATGAGCCAGAATAAGAAAATCTGTGGGCCTAATGATAAGCCAAAACATCTCTCTCTCAATGGTATTAAATTAGACCCTATGGGGCTTCCCTGGTGGTGCAGTGGTTGGGAGTCCGCCTGCCGATGCAGGGGACGCGGGTTCGTGTCCCGGTCCGGGAGGATCCCGCGTGCCGCAGAGAGGCTGGGCCCGTGAGCCACGGCCTCTGGGCCTGCGCGTCTGGAACCTGTGCTCCGCGGCAGGGGAGGCTGCAGCAGTGAGAGGCCCTCGTACCGCAAAAAAAAAAAAAAAAAATTAGACCCTATGAAAGGTATATTGGTAACACAGTCATCCCAGACATCTCCTGGGTGGCTGTGTTAACAATTCAGTAAAGTTCTTGGATTCTGGAATCAGAACGCCTGGCTAAAAAGTATGGCTCTGCCCGCCTCTAGCTGTGTGATCCTGGGCCAGTTACTTAACCTTTCTGGGACCCAATTTCCTCCTCTATAAAATGTGAGTAATGACAAGATCTACCCTAGTTTTGTTATTGGGATTAAATGTGCTGAACCATTCAGCTACAAAATGTGTTAAAGGATTTAGTACATTCCAGACACTTAGTACTAAGTAAAATTAGCTAACATTATTAAGCAAAGTCTCACCTAAGGTTGTACAACTGACTGACATCTGATTAGAGAATCCTTGTTAGGGATTCAATAATTATGTCCAGAAGAACAGTAAGTCCTTTGGCATTGAAGGCACATGTTCATACATGTTTTTTGAAGATGCTAGAATATAAAACAACCTCTTTAGTGATTGAAGCAAAGATCTCTGTTGACTCACTAAAACAAAATAAAGTAATGCAGGATATTACCTAGGGAAGAAAATAAAATTGATAGATGTTAGAAATGCTGAACAATCTCTGATTTCCAGTGGAAGAAAAATGTTACCTCATCCAAGGTGGAGACATAGCTTGGCTCAGGGCAGACTCACTGCACAGAACAGGCTGCTTTTGAAATCTGTGACAGGAATCCCAAGTTATCCATCACTCTGTTTAACAGCAAGAATTCCAGAGGGAATGGAATTTTTTGTTGTTGTTTTAAATGTTAAATATATAATGCTTGAGTACCCATTGCTTAACATTTGCTATTTGGCATTGAATGATATATTTGATGTACACCAATTTTCATGGAAGTATGATATAAGAGTAAGTATTTTAACAACAGAAGAAGCAACAACAAAAACAGTCCTTCAGAGAGTTTGTATTCCCAAATACATGTGAATGTCATTAGATATCTTTTTTTTTTTTTTTTTTTTGCAATCTGGCCTAAGTCATTCTGTATTTTCTGTGGTGGCTGAGATCATAATCAGACTTCTCCATGGCAATATTCAACACTAGAAAATAGCAGAGCAGCATCTATTTCCTAAAATAAAGACAAATAAACATTTTTGAACATGCAAGAGTTCAGGTAGTGTAATTACTGTGAGGCCTTCTTGAAGACACTACTGGACGTTGATATTCAGGCAATCAAGACATGAATAATATATATATGAATAATATTTATATATATATATATATATGGTGAAAGGTCTGGTAAAGAGCATTAGGAATGTAAGACTTACACACAAGAACCATATGGCTATGACTGTAGGGCTACAATTGTAAGATTAAGTATTAGAATTGCAGGACTAATAGGCAAACAAATGTGGAAGTTATAGCTACGGAATAAAATGCAATTGTCATAAGTCTTGACAAGGAATGAATTATCTAAGAAAAGTTGGGAAGAAAGGGGAAGTGTGTATAAGAAAGAACAAGTAAGTGTGGTTGTTTCCTTATATTTCATAACCATGAATCAAAATATACACTAGAACTAGTAAATCTAGTAATAGAAGTATAAAGCCATTTAATGGTTAAAAGCTAAATACTAAGAAAGATAATATAATCTGCTTAAATTATTGGTTAAGGAGAGAGAGAAATGGGAAAGAAGAAAATCATTCTATATACTAACTAAATCACTTTGATAAAGTATGTCAAAAAGAACCATGTAAGTAAATAGTTAAGTGTACAATTCTAAGTCTTATAATTCTTCTAATAAATCATGACAGGAGTAACAACTTGAAGATCACCATTCCTTGTAATACCAGAATGAAAACCTTGTAAATTATTAGAAGAAATACATAAACACATGTATGCACAGTGTCATTATCTACTTTCTTGTCTAGATTCATATTTTATTATAACTTTTGCCAATGAAGATTTCCATTATTTTATTGCAAGTTCAATTATGCTCTTAGCAATATTGTAAAATATTTTAATATTTATCTGGAATTTTTACATAGTTTGTGCCCGTGGTTGACTTTTAAAAAGATAATTCTGTATATTTTTGGAAATTAAGATATAGGCAGTAATATGAAAACTGAGGTGGGGGGAATCCACACTAACACCATTTTTGAATGTTGATGTAAAAGTCCTAAACAGAGCAATATCATGACAAAATGGGGATTATACTAGGGATGTAAGGAGGTTCAAAATTAGGAAATCTATTAATATGTTTCAGTATATTAATACATTAAAAGTGCAAAATATCACACAATCATAACAGTCAATGATGAAATATCATTTGACAAAATTTCATACTCATTCTTGATAAAAACTTAATAGCATAGGAATAGATGGTACCTTCCCAACCTGGTACAATATACCAGTCTCAATATAATAATCTGTATCAGGCTGAATATAAAAACAGAGATATTTGCAATAGAGTTATGAATGTGACAAAAATGTCTACTATCACTACTGTTATTTAGCATTGTCCTAGAAGCATTAGGCAAAGCAATTAAGCAAGAAAAAGAAAATAGAGGTATACAAACTGGAAAGAAGGAGGTAAAATTATTGTAAACAGGTGATATGCTTTTATACCTCCAATACCAAAGGGAATCTGACCAAAATACAACTACAATTAATAATGCATTAACATGGCTGTGCATAAAATTAATATATAAAAATATTAACAGCAGCTATGCAGTCAAATAAAAAGATTAGAAAATATAAAGAAAGAAAAACTCTATGATAGTAATAATGTAATAAAATGTTTAGGCATACAATTAATAGGAAATAATCAGTTTTCATATAAAAAAACCTTTAAAATGTTGCTGATGAAGAAGTCTTGAGCAAATGGAAACACATACCATGATCTTGCATGAGATGACTCAACAACATAATGATGGAAAACTAACATAGAAATTTTACATGATCTAAATATAAACAAGATTATCTTTGGAATTAGATAATGTGATTCTAAATTTTATGTGGAAAAATAAGCAAGCAATAGTTGCCAAGAATACTCTGAAAATGAAAAACAATGAGAAAAGTCTAACCATTCTAGACAAAATATTTTATGAATCTCCAATAATTAAAGCAAGCAGTGTGATGATGCTATGGGAATAGATGGTTAGTTGAAAAGAATAAGTATCCAGAGATAGACTCCTATGTGTATGTTATACATGTTAAAAGTACCATTTCAAATTGATGGGGAAAAGATAAAAATATAGATTATTCAGTAAATGATATTGTAACTATGATGCTTCCCTTTCTTGCAGCAAAGTAAATTCTAACAGGATAATAATTTAAATGGACAAATAAAATCATAAAGGTAAAAAGCAACCCATTAGAAAATTTTTTAAAATAATCTTTTATCAAGGAAGAAATTTCTTAGCATGACTCAGAAAAATCATGAAAGAAATGATTAATACATTTGCCACTGTAAAAATAAATATAATCATAGGAAAATAGCTCCATTAAAGTAAACAGACAAAGGCCAACTTGGGAAACAATTTGCAACTCATATCACAAAAAACTAATTTTTCTACTGTATAAAGAATGCTCACAAATTATTATCAAAATGACCCAACAGCTCAATAGGAAAATGGGAAAAGAGAGTGCATATACTGTTCACAGAAAAGGATATCCAAATGGCTTGTACATTTGTGAATAGTTGTACAAATTCAGTCATGATGAGAGAAAGATGTATTATAATTGCAGTGGAATACCATTTTTAGACTGGTAAATATTAAAAAGATTGACAATGCACTGAATTGGGAACTATGTTGGGAAACAATATAAATTAGTATGAGTTATATGAAGGGCAATATAGTATAGTAATATATAGCAAAGATAAAAAATAGCCATATCCATTGACTTAGCAATTCTGTTCAAAACATTTCTTCTGCAAACTCCAACATGCATGAAATGACATATGTACAGTTATTGTAGCATCATTTGTAATAGCAAAAGATTAAAAACACCAAAATATCCATCAATAGGGGACCAAGTAATACATAATACAATGGAAGTGGGAAAGAAGGGTAAAAATTGTGTTTTATGTATTGATATGGAAAGATGTCCAAGATATAGTAAGTGAAAAAAGAAATGAGCAGAAGAGTGCATGCTACCATTTGAAGAAAAAATGTAAAACAAAGCAAAACAACCACAAAATGCCTATATGTGTATTAAATTTCTCTAGATGAATATTTTAAAACTACATAACAATTTAGGGAGAAGAACTGGTGCTAGGGTTACAAGTAGGGAGGGAAATTCATTTTAGACTCTTTTTGCACACTCTTGAATGTTGTAGGATTAGTACTTATTACCTTTAGAATGAATTAAATTTAAATTTAAGAAAAATAAGAAGTATTCAACCATGTTTTACATGACTTCAATGAAAATGGTTCATTTGAATGGTTTGAATGGAGCAGGTTGAGAGGATAATGGGGGGTGAGACATTGAAGAAAGAATAAAACATAGATATAGAAACATACATGTTTTTAATAAGTTTGTGCTTGAGGTTCTAGATGAGGGCAATAGGATTAGGAGGATTTTTTCTAAGATAGGTAATAGATAAAGGTTGACAATAAGATAAATATAGATAATAAATATATATAATTATAAAGATAGATAATATGTTTTCATGTTGTTGGGAGATGAAACAGATTTCTTTTTTCTGATAGGAATTAGATAAAAGTACTTGCTATCTATTAAGACTACTCCTCCTTGGTGGTGATCAGAACATTTTATCTACATCTATTTCTATAATGAAAGAGGGTGAGGAGGATAATTGAATAGCTCAAACAAAGCTGCGTGGTCATGGGAAAAGGCAATCCTGGTGGGGCCAGCAGTATGGTATACTATCTCTACCCTCCTGTTTCTGTTTGAGATTCCACCAGTATTCATAATATGTGCTGGTTGGGATTGTGACAACCCAATAAGGAAGTGACAGAAGACATTCTGTAGGTCTAGCCCTACAAAGCAAGTGGAATACCATTATCTTGTGAAAAAGAGAGGTGGAGAAAAGTTATGAAATGTTTCTATTCAAGATCTGTAATTATGTAGAGATTTATTTTGCCTTTCATTCCAGTAGGTATTCTACTTTTATAATTTATCTTTAACTTTGGGGGAATTTTATTTTGCTAATTGAATCTGTTTCTTACCATCCAGTTCACACCCAACACAAGCCATGGCCACCCATACCCACATGTCTTCTCTTTTTCCATCTACTATTCCATGGCTTTCTATTTCCATCATGTGAAAATTATTCCATTTTCTCACCAATGGGATCTCCACCTTCTTCCATTCCAACTTCATTTTTGGCCCTCCCAACTGACAACACAGACAATTGGGTGGAGTTATTATATATTGGTTTTGGTAGATAAATGAGTAGAAATTCTAGCACCTATGACAGCACCTGTTAATTGAGCACAGAGTCAATAATGAGTAATAAAATTTCAAGAGAAGTAGATATTTATTTAATTTAAGGCAACTCTGTTAGCAGAGCTGTCCAACACAGAACCAAGAATTTCTCTCAGAATACAAGAGGTTTTCATTCTGGACAACTAACTCCCAGTTTATTATAGTAGGAATTCTTCATTAGATAGGCAGTTGGTCTGATGTGTTGATGCCTAAAATCCTTTCCAAATCTTAACAGTTTATAATCTTTGGATTCATTCTCTACTTATCATTGAAGTTTCAATCTTATATCTGCACTGCTTGTGAAGAAGTTGAGTTGCTTATAGTAAAATAATTCACTTTTTATGTAAAGTATTAGTTCCATATGAAAATAATCTTATCTTAAAAAAAAAAAACCTGCTTAGGTATTCAACTAACTTTTACTGAAAGGGGTTTATTGGAATGAAATGAAACAGAGAGACGTGACTGAACAGGCTTCCAGCACAGCAAGGGCAACCAAGATGAGAGGCAACTTGCTTAGCTGTTCAAAAGAAGGGAGAGCTACTGGTTCCAGACCTGCTCCAGAGAGAAGCTCAGAGGAATTCAGCACTGGCAGAACAAAGAACCCCAGGAGGAAGGCTTTGCTCCAAAAGAGAGGTTTTTGCTTCAGGAGAAGACTGTTCCAGGAAACAGAGACTGGCTGCTTCAAACGAAAAAAAAAAAAAAAAAAGCTGATATCATGGCTTTTAGCAAAATAGTGAGTAGAAAAGAAATATTAACTTGAATCCAACTGAGAGAAGTGGATCAAAGTAAACCTACTGCATGTCTAGGAAAAGAAATGACTGTTTCTTGTACTTAGCTTTTGCCTCTTTTCCTTTGTTTCATATTTTGTATTTTTCTATTATTTATGGTTGATAAATGTGCTTTGAAACTATAAGCCCTTTTTGTTTGTTTTCTCTGCATCATTCATATTTAATTCTAGGAACATTTATGGAATATATATTGTACAGCAAACACTTTGTAAGGTGCTGCAGTTTAAAAATGAATAGGACATGGCCCCTTCTATGTGGGAACCTGGTGGATGGCAACATAACCGTGGTAATAGCATGGAGTGGTTAAAAAGCAGAGGTTTTGGAATAAGACAGTTTGGGATTTAAATTCTGATTCTATCATTTTTTATCTATAAGAACTAATATAAGTAAATTCTAATCTTCAGTTCTTTTGTCTGTAAAATCTGGATATATCTCATGGGTTGTTGTGAAAATTAAATGAGATTGTGTATGTTATGGACTGAATTGTGTACCCCCAACATTTATATGTTGAAGCTCTACTTCCCAGTGTGACTGTATTTGAAGATAAAGCCTTTGAGGGGGTAATTAAGATTAAATGAGACCTTAAGGATGGAGCCCTAATCAGATACAACTGGTGTCCTTATATGAAGAGGAAGAGACACCAGAGCACTCTCTTTCTGCATGTACACAGAGGAAAGGTCAGGTGAGAGCATGTGAGAAGACAGTCATTGATAAGCCAGGAAGAGAGGTCTTACCAGAAACCAACCTGCTGGCACTTTCATATTGAACTTCTAGTCTCTAGGACTGTAAGAGAATAAATGTCTGTTGTTTTAGCCACCCAGTCTGTGATATTTTGTTATGGCAGCCCAAGCTGACTAATACAATGTATGTATATACCATATACGTAAAGCAAAAAAAAACCCAACCAAGCAAAAAAAACACACCAACCCCCCCCAAAAAAACAAACAAAAGAACAGTGCTCAGTACATAATAGTAAGTGGTTAACTACTATGACTACTTGCACTGTTAGTACGACCATAACTACTCAGTGAATATAAGAAAAATACTATGGCCTCATTTGCATATATTATAATTATACATTACGTGGGATGGAATTGGAGAATATACTGGAAAGAATTATTTTGATCCAGGTCTTGAAGAATTAAGGATTTCTTTATGTGGAGGAAGGCAAAGGTATTTCTAGCAAAAAAAATGAGGAAACATATTTGGAAGATTTTATTCACTACACTGAAAGCTAGAAGACACAGCTGGGAAGATCCAGATCTCAGTTGTAAATGATGTAGGGCCAGATGGGTATCTGTTTCTTCTAGCTCCATCCTCTGCTCTTTTCTCTCTTGCTCTCTACCTCACAACTTTAGTTTTATGGACTGTAACTAGAGGTTCTTATGCCTTCTGGCTTCTAGTTGAGTCCAGCCAATGAGAAACCCCAAGAAAATACCAGAGGGAGTGGAGAGAGAGAGATCAAGATATTTATTCCCCTGGTTCCCTCTCTGGGAAGTAGTCTCAGACTGGCTCTACACATAAGTTGATCTGTTCTACCTCCGAGTTGCTTTCTTTCCAGGTTCTAGTAACCTCTCCGTGTAGTAACCTTATTGTTCTGATTCTAATGGTGGCCACAAATCTTCCCTGAAGAGTCCCAGATTCCTGCATTGTCCCCTTGAGGTTCCCCATTGTAGACAATGTTCTGTCTACACCATTGTAATTCATTTTTTTGTAAATAAACTCTCTAGAGTTTTCCTGATTCTAGTATACTTTCTGTCTCTTGTTAGAACTTTACTGATGAGTATTGATTCCTGTATTAAGACTTTATTCATTCATTTATTTATTCTATCATAAACATCTTTTGAGTGCTTGTAAGGGTGGTGCTAAACACTGCCTCTGGTCTCACAGAGTTTAAAGTAAATAGCAATAAGAACATAGTATAATAGATATTAAAGAAAGTATAAGATTCACAGGTTTGCAATGTGAGATTGGCACAGTACAAAAGAAAGCACTGAGGACAATGGAGAGGAGAATATAGAAATTTAGTACATAACAAGATGATACTATACTTTGGTAATGACAATGAATGACTGGGAGTGAAACATGACAGGGAGTATACATTTCGTCTAAAGAATTAGCCACAGAAGCCCTATGGTGACAGTGGTCCACAGCCTTAGCCTGGACTGATCTAGATGTAATCATTGTCTTAGGAAAATTTGGGGATAATCTGACCTCACTGGATGAAGTCAATTTTGGTCCTCAATTGTTGGGGGGTGTCTGGGCAACAATGCAAGTTGCAAAGTGTAACTGGAAGTCATCTCGCTCTCAAATTTGTCTTCTTTACTTCAGAAATGATAATATTTTGCTTTCCAACTTCCCTACCATTGTTTCTCTTTTTCACTTTAAAATTTCTAAAATGAATGGTAATGCCTATATTAGTCAGGGTTTTTCAGAGCAACAGAACCAATAGGATGTAGCTGTAGGTTCTCATTTTAAGAAACTGGCTCACATGACAGAGTGGGTGGGTAGGAGGGACAGTTGGCAAATCCAAAATCTGTAGGGCAGACTGGCAGACCGGAGTAACAGGGAAGAATTAATGTTGCAGTCTTGAGTCTGAAGGTAAACTGGATATTGAATTCCTTCTTCCTAGGAGGGACCTCAATTTTTTCTTGTAAGGCCTTTGCCTGATTGGATGAGGCTCACCCACATTGAGGAGGGTAATCTGCTTTACTCAAAGTCTACTGATTTCAACATTAGTTACATCAAAAAATACCTTCACAGCAGCATCTAGACTAGTGTTTGACCAAACAACTGGGCATCACAGCTTGGACAAGTTGACATAAAGTTAACCATCACAATGAATGTACATGACCTCCATATCTTCTCCACCCGCTCCCTCACTCAACCTTTGGCAACCTACATTCCAATCCCATCACTAACCTGAAACACAACTTCCTCAAAGGGCATAAAGAGTTTCCTTATTAGTAATTCCAGTGGCTTTTTAACTCCCTATACCTTTTGGTATACTTGGCCACCTCCACCCTCATGGAACCATTCCTTTCCTTTTGATTTCTACACATTGTCAGATCTTCTTTCTTCCTGCCTATTTGACTAGCTGTGAGAATTCCCCAAGGCTTAGTTGTTAGTTTGGGGTTCTCCCCTTCTAATCCTCATTCTTGGAGAACATATCTATTATACTGGTTTCAACTGTCAGGTTGCTGTCCACGACTTCTGGATTTTCTTATGTTTTGACCTCTCATCTAGGAGGTGTCTTGGTACTATTATACTTCTTCATCCAATTCCTTAAAAAAATTGCTAGTTTCCCCCATGGTTTCTGACTGTCTCCTCTATCTTGTAATCTGCCATTAAACAATCTCACATTAAACAATTTTGATTATATAGCTCTTCTGATCCAAAATTACAATCACTTTGACTAGAAGCTACTCTACTTATTTCCCAAAGCCTTTCATAATTTGTCAACTGTCTGATCTTTCATCCTTTTACTTTACAACATTCTCTGATTAAGCAAATCTATTCACTGTCATCAAATTCATCTTATCCAATCCAAATTAGGTAATTATTTTGTGTTGAATGCTGGGATTATAGAAATGAAAAATACAAGGCAATATACCATACCCTTCCTATACTGACAATAGCATATCAGTACCAGACATACAGGAAGTAGATGGAGAACTTACCTAAACACAACTCATGATAATACAATTCAGCCTATGACCAAGTATTTTCGTACTTGTATAAACCAATTTTAGTGGCCAAGTGACTTATCTGATGGGGGAGAAGGGTATAATATTAAGGTCAATAGATGCCAAGAATCAACGTGTGACCATAGATATAAAGCTTGGCTTCTCTCTTTCTCACACAAAATCTAAGTTTTAACTAGCCCAATGTTGCTTTAATAGGTTAAAGAGAGTCAGATTTGCAACAGCTCTAAAGGGGTTAGGTTGAACTGCAGGGGTGAGAGTTTACAAATAGCTATTCAACATTGTGTAGCAAAATGACACTCAAGTCAGAGAGCCTTGCTTTCTCATGTGTCTTCAGTAAGGATTCCATCATTTAGAATCCATTACTTCTCCTGCCAAGCATTTAAGTTTAATCTCTCCTTTACGGTCCAACTCAAGAATTATTTCTTCTATGTAACATTTTGTTTCTTGTTTTCTGATTACTCTGGCCATCAGTGATCTTCTCATAACCATATATTTGATTTAATATTCAATGACTTTCTTATGTTATTATCTGTGATAATTTTATACGTGTTAATCTTTTCTGTCTATGTGATAAGTACTCTTTAGGGTGGGGATCATGTCTTGTATTTATTCTTATCCTCTGACATTACCAGCATAGTGGTTAGAGGGTAGTAGGTGCTAAACGAATACTTTTTTTTATAGTTGATTTATAACTATATAAATGTGTGAATTTCAGGTATACAGCAAAGTGAATCAGTTATACATACACATATATTCATTCTTTTTCTTTTCTTTTTTTATTTCATTATTATTATTTTATTTTTTTATCGTAAAATCAGAAAGATAATTTTACTCTTATTTCTCAATAAAATAATAACATACATTTGTAAAGCAAAAAATTTTAAGAATATTTCTCTAAAGTCTTTCTGGAATTCCTAAAGGAAATGCATCTATTTTAGAAAGAAAATTCCAAGGAATTATGGAAAACAACATAAAATTATCAAGTACCCCCCTCCCCCCTACAACACACAGTAATCATTCTGGTACAAAGCACTTTTTTTTTTTATACATCAGGCTCTTATTAGTCATCAATTTTATATACACCAGTGTTTATATGTCAATCCCAATCTCCCAATTCATCATACCACCACCCCCAACCCCCCGCGTCTTTCCCCCGTTGGTGTCCACACACTTCTTCTCTACATCTGTGTCTCAATTTCTGCCCTGAAAACCAGTTCATCTGTACCATTTTTTCTAGGTTACAAATATATGCGTTAATATATGATATTTGTTTTCTCTTTCTGACTTACTTCACTCTGTATGACAGTCTCTAGATCCATCCACGTCTCAACAAATGAGCAAATTTCGTTCATTTTTATGGCTGAGTAATATTCCATTGTATATATGTACCACATCTTCTTTATCCAGTCATCTGTCGATGGGCATTTAGGAAGTTTCCATGACCTGGCTATTGTAAATAGTGCTGCAATGAACATTGCAGTACATGTGTCTTTTTGAATTGTAGTTTTCTCTGGGTATATGCCCAGTAGTAGGATTGCTATATCATATGGTAATTCTATTTTTCGTTTTTTAAGGAACCTCCATACTGTTCTCCATAGTGGCTCTATCAATTTACATTCCCACCAACAGTGCAAGAGGGTTCCCTTTTCTCCACACCCTCTCCAGCATTTGTTGTTTGTAGATTTTCTGATGAAGCCCATTCTAACTGGTGTGAGGTGATACCTCATTGTAGTTTTGATTTGCGTTTCTCTAATAATTAGTGATGTTGAGCATCTTTTCATGTGCTTCTTGGCCATCTGTATGTCTTCTTTGGAGAAATGTCTATTTAGGTCTTCTGCCCATTTCTGGATTGGGTTGTTTGTTTTTTGAATATCGAGCTACATGAGCTGTTTATATATTTTGGAGATTAATCCTTTGTCCACTGATTCATTTGCAAATATTTTCTTCCATTCTGAGGGTTGTCTTTTTGTCTTGTTTATGGTCTCCTTTGCTGTGCAAAAGCTTTGAAGTTTCATTAGGTCCCATTTGTTTATTTTTGTTTTTATTTCCATTACTCTAGGAGGTGGATCAAAAAAGATCTTGCTGTGATTTATGTCAAAGAGTGTTCTTCCTGTGTTTTCCTCTAAGAGTTTTATAGTGTCTGGTCTTACACTTAGGACTCTAATCCACTTTGAGTTTATTTTTGTGTATGGTGTTAGGGAGTGTTCCAATTTCATTCTTTTATATGTAGCTGTCCAGTTTTCCCAGCACCACTTATTGAAGAGACTCTCTTTTCTCCAGTGTATATCGTTGCCTCCTTTGTCATAGATTAGTTGATCATAGATGCGTCAGTTTACCTCTGGGTTTTCTATCTTGTTCCATTGATCTATATTTCTGTTTTTGTTCCAGTACCATATTGTCTTGATTACTTTAGCTATGTAGTATAGTCTGAAGTCAGGGAGTCTGATTCCTCCAGCTCCATTTTTTTCCCTCAAGACTGCTTCAGCTATTCGGGGTCTTTGGGTCTCCAAACAAATTTTAAGATTTTTTGTTCTAGTTCTGTAAAAAATGCCATTGGTAATTTGATAGGGATTGCATTGAATCTGTAGATTGCTTTGGGTAGTATAGTCATTTTCACAATATTGATTCTTTCAATCCAAGAACATGGTATATCTCTCCATCTGTTGGTTTCATCTTTAATTTCTTTCATCAGTTTCTTATAGTTTTCTGCATACAGGTCTTTTGTCTCCCTAGGTAGGTTTATTCCTAGGTATTTTATTCTTTTTTTGCAATGGTAAATGGGAGTGTTTCCTTAATTTCTCTTTCAGCTATTTAATCATTACTGTATAGGAATGCAAGAGATTTCTGTGCATTAATTTTGTATCTGCAGATTTACCAAATTCATTGATTAGCGCTAGTAGTTTTCTGGGGGCATCTTTAGGATTCTCTATGTATAGTATCATGTCATCTGCAAATAGTGACAGTTTTACTTCTTCTTTTCCAATTTGTATTACTTTTATTTCTTTTTCTTCTCTGATTGCCGCGGCTAGGACTTCCAAAACTATGTTGAATAATAGCAGTGAGAGTGGACATCCTTGTCTTGTTCTTGATCTTAGATGAAATGCTTTCA